>NC_048571.1:7066052-7223548 GCF_013265735.2 Oncorhynchus mykiss | reverse complement strand
AGAGAGACAGAGAGAGAGAGAGAGAGAGAGAGAGAGCGAGAGAGACAGACAGACAGAGACAGACAGGACAGGACAGACAGACAGACAGACAGACAGACAGAGGCAGAGAGAGAGAGAGACAGAGAGAGAGAGAGAGACGGAGAGAGAGAGAGGACAGGACAGACAGAGAGACAGAGACAGACAGAGAGACAGAGACAGACAGAGAGAGAGAGAGAGACAGAGAGAGAGAGAGAGAGAGAGACACACAGAGAGACAGAGAGAGAGACACAGAGAGACAGAGAGAGACAGAGAGAGAGCAGAGAGAGAGAAAGAGAGAGAAGAGAGAGAGAGAGAGAGAGAAGAGAGAGACACACAGAGAGACAGAGAGAGAGACAGAGAGAGAGAAAAGAGAGAGAGAGAGAGAGAGAGACAGAGAGAGACAGAGAGACACAGAGAGACAGAGAGAGACAGAGAGAGAGACAGAGAGAGAGAGAGAGAGAGAGAGAGAGAGAGACACACAGAGAGACAGAGAGAGAGAGTCCAGCTCTTTTAATACCTGTAAAAGGCTATCAGTAAGGGTTAGTAGACTTGACTGGGTCCTGGGTCATACACAGGGCAACCAGACCTTTTGTTGTGAGACGGTTTGTGTTTCTGAACCAGATGAAGACGCCGTTAAACCCCAGATGTTCCACTCCTCAATTACACTGCGTCAGGCCACACTAATTGGCGTCCGTCCAGCGAAGGTCACAGCTCCAGCAGGGCACTTTGGGAAATCACAGGGCAGCGCGGCCGTCATGGGCAGGGGTGGGACGGCTGGGACGGAGTTAATTTGAATGTATATTTTTATGGCTGTCCAAAACAGAAGCTCGTGGTAATTATACATAGCTTCCTCCTCCCCTCCCTCTAAGGCAGAGTGTCTTTTCTTCCCCAGCCCAAGGTAGCAGTATACTCCAGGAAAAGGACAACCCATGTCATTAACCCAGGACAACACAACCCACCATTTGACTCCTGGGAGACAGACAACCCATGTCGTTAACCCAGGACAACACAACCCACCATTTGACTCCTGGGAGACAGACAACCCATGCCATTAACCCAGACAACACAACCCACCATTTGACTCCAGGACAACGGACAACCCATGTCATTAACCCAGGACAACACAACCCACCATTTGACTCCTGGGAGACAGACAACCCATGTCGTTAACCCAGGACAACACAACCCACCATTTGACTCTGGGAGACAGACAACCCATGTCATTAACCCAGGACACCACAACCCACCATTTGACTCCTGGGAGACAGACAACCCATGTCGTTAACCCAGGACAACACAACCCACCATTTGACTCCTGGGAGACAGACAACCCATGTCGTTAACCCAGGACAACACAACCCACCATTTGACTCCTGGAGACAGACAACCCATGTCATTAACCCAGGACAACACAACCATCATTTGACTCCTGGGAGACAGACAACCCATGCCATTAACCCAGGACAACACAACCCACCATTTGACTCCTGGGAGACAGACATCCCATGCCATTAACCCAGGACAACACAACCCATCATTTGACTCCTGGAGACAGACAACCCATGTCGTTAACCCAGGACAACACAACCCACCATTTGACTCCTGGGAGACAGACAACCCATGTCATTAACCCAGGACAACACAACCCATCATTTGACTCCTGGGAGACAGACAACCCATGCCATTAACCCAGGACAACACAACCCACCATTTGACTCCTGGAGACAGACATCCCATGCCATAACCCAGGACAACACAACCCACCATTTGACTCCTGGGAGACAGACAACCCATGCCATTAACCCAGGACAACACAACCATCATTTGACTCCTGGGAGACAGACAACCATGCCAATTAACCAGGACAACACAACCCACCATTTGACTCCTGGGAGACAGACAACCCATGCCATTAACCCAGGACAACACAACCCATCATTTGAATCCTGGGAGACAGACAACCCATGCCATTAACCAGGACAACACAACCATAATTTGACTCCTGGGAGACAGACAACCCATGTCGTTAACCCAGGACAACACAACCCACCATTTGACTCCTGGGAGACAGACAACCCATGCCATTAACCCAGGACAACACAACCCACCATTGACTCCTGGGAGACAGACAACCCATGCCATTAACCCAGGACAACACAACCCACCATTTGACTCCTGGGAGACAGACAACCCATGCCATTACCCAGGACAACACAACCCACCATTTGACTCCTGGGAGACAGACAACCCATGTCGTTAACCCAGGACAACACAACCCACCATTTGACTCCTGGGAGACAGACAACCCATGCCGTTAACCCAGGACAACACAACCCACCATTTGACTCCTGGAGACAGACAACCCATGCCATTAACCCAGGACAAACACAACCCACCATTTGACTCCTGGGAGACAGACAACCATGCATTAACCCAGGACAACACAACCCACCATTGACTCCTGGGAGACAGACAACCCATGCCATTAACCCAGGACAACACAACCCACCATTTGACTCCTGGGAGACAGACAACCCATGCCGTTAGCCCAGGACACCACAACCCACCATTTGACTCCTGGGAGACAGACAACCCATGCCATTAACCCAGGACACCACAACCCACCATTTGACTCCTGGGAGACAGACAACCCATGCCATTAACCCAGGACAACACAACCCACCATTTGACTCCTGGGAGACAGACAACCCATGCCGTTAGCCCAGGACACCACAACCCACCATTTGACTCCTGGGAGACAGACAACCCATGCCGTTAACCCAGGACACCACAACCCACCATTTGACTCCTGGGAGACAGACAACCCATGCCGTTAACCCAGGACAACACAACCCACCATTTTCACTTTGACACTGTAATAGAAAGTGTCGTCTGTCTTTAATAACTGTAAAAGAGTTTGTCTTCTCCCCTCATGACATCACAGGTCATGTGTTACCTGTGTGACATCACATGGAGCTACTGTATGGTTACATCATGTTCAGACGGTCCATATTGGTCCCTACTGGGGCAGTGTGAGAGAAATACCACTGGAAGTCTGTATGTCATAAATGAAAATAAACTGTGTCTTAAGTATGAAGGTATGAACATGGTCTGTTATAACATTTGAAATTCACACAATAGAATGTTGTGAAGGTCCACTTGAAAACGCACCATTAAACCATGTCATTGGGAATGTTCTAGTGCACAGACAGACAGACCAGCCTCGCCAGCTCTTTTTGAAGCCTCTCTCTTGAAGCTGAAGAGACAAGATATCTTGCTGGGAATCATCCGGTTTGTGCAGCTTTGATTGGAATTCTAAGACAATACACTGGTCCTACAAAATACAGACAGACAGGGAGGCGGGGAGACAGACAGGGAGGCGGGGAGATAGACAGGGAGGTGGGGAGACAGACAGGGAGGTGGGGAGACAGACAGGGAGGTGGGGAGACAGACAGGGAGGCGGGGAGACAGACAGGGAGGCGGGGAGACAGACAGGGAGGCGGGAGATAGACAGGGAGGTGGGGAGACAGACAGGGAGGTGGGGAGACAGACAGGGAGTGTGGGAGACAGACAGGGAGGCGGGAGACAGACAGGGAGGCGGGGAGACAGACAGGGAGGCGGGGTGACAGACAGGGAGGCGGGGAGACAGACAGGGAGGCGGGGAGACAGACAGGGAGGCGGGGTGACAGACAGGGAGGCGGGGAGACAGACAGGGAGGCAGGGAGACAGACAGGGAGGTGGGGAGACAGACGGGGAGACAGACAGGGAGGTGGGGAGACAGACAGGGAGGCGGGGAGACAGACAGGGAGGCGGGGAGACAGACAGGGAGACGGGGAGACAGACAGGGATGTGGGAGACTGACAGGGAGGTGGGGAGACAGACAGGGAGGTGGGGAGACAGACAGGGAGGTGGGGAGACAGACAGGGAGGTGGGGAGACAGACAGGGATGTGGGGAGACAGACAGGGAGGTGGGGAGACATACAGGGAGGTGGGGAGACAGACAGGGAGGTGGGGAGACAGACAGGAAGGCGGGGAGACAGACAGGGAGATGGGAGACAGACAGGGAGGTGGGGAAACAGAAGTAGAGCTAAATGATGAATAAAGGAGGTTTTAGGTTAGGACATTCACTGTGATATGGTGGCTACATGGCCCAACATAATAGTGCTCTTTTTCTGCCTGGCTCACTCCATTAGCGTTGAGTGGGTTTGCCATTTGGGACGCGTACTGGGTCTCAGTCTGGCACTAATTACTGTGAAGGATGAGGAGAGAGGGCTCATTACCAGGAGAACAGGCCGAAACATACTGTCTCCCTCGCTGCTAATGATGTTGGATCCACCGTGCAGCGAGAGCGGGGAGAGAGTCGTAAGAGACACCGCTTCATCAGACGTCTGACTCTGTCTGCCTGAACAGGGTTAATGCTGCTGTTGACTTCTCCATCTCTCTCTATCTAAATTCTAATTCAAATTCAAGCTGCTTAATTGGCATGAAAAACATTGTGTCAATATTGCCAAAGCAACAATGTAAACAATATACATTGTAATAATACAATAATAATAATATGTCTCGCTTTTCTCCACTCTCTCACTCTCATTCTCTCTCTCTCATTCTCTCTCTCTCTCTCCCGCTGTCTCTCATTCTCTCTCTCTCATTCTCTCTCTCTCTCTCATTCTCTCTCTCTCTCTCTCTCCCGCTGTCTCTCATTCTCTCTCATTCTCTCAATCTCTCTCACTCTCATTCCGCGCTCTCCGTCTACCACTCTCTTCTTCCCTCCCCCCTTCCCCCCCCCACCCTCTCCCTCCCTGTCTGCTGTAACTCAGCCACAGTTGTTCAGTCTTCATTAGAAGCTGTTACCTGACACAATGAAGCAGAACTAAATGGTGCCGTGCGCTCCGGCCAGATATCTGTCACAGCTCTTTCTACCTTACAGTGTACTACAGACACTGAACACTGACTGAGGCAAGCCATTCAGCCCTACAGACACTGAACACTGACTGAGGCAAGCCATTCAGCCCTACAGACACTAAACACTGACTGAGGTAAGCCATTCAGCCCTACAGACACTGAACACTGACTGAGGTAAGCCATTCAGCCCTACAGACACTGAACACTGACTGAGGCAAGCCATTCAGCCCTACAGACACTGAACACTGACTGAGGCAAGCCATTCAGCCCTACAGACACTGAACACTGACTGAGGTAAGCCATTCAGCCCTACAGACACTGAACACTGAACACTGACTGAGGCAAGCCATTCAGCCCTACAGACACTGAACACTGACTGAGGCAAGCCATTCAGCCCTACAGACACTAAACACTGACTGAGGTAAGCCATTCAGCCCTACAGACACTAAACACTGACTGAGGTAAGCCATTCAGCCCTACAGACACTGAACACTGACTGAGGTAAGCCATTCAGCCCTACAGACACTGAACACTGACTGAGGCAAGCCATTCAGCCCTACAGACACTCAACACTGACTGAGGCAAGCCATTCAGCCCTACAATTCATTCAAAAAGGGGCTTATTTGAGATGTTAAGATGACATGTAACGATACTTGTAATCTGAATATAATGAAGGAATAAATGTGAGTTAAAAAGATGCGAGGCTAGTCAACAGAGACGCAGGAGAATCACATCCCTAAGAGAACGCAGTGAACTCTTCACCTCATGAGAAAAAAGACATCAATTGTTCAACCTTATAGACACTTGTTGGGGATGAAAGAACCCTCTGCTCCTCTTTCCCAGACAAGGAGACAAGTAGATTTTAGTGTCCCTTCAAGTCCCTAATCCGAGCAGACACAGTTAACACCGTCTAGGTCTAGAGGGAGAGCAGGGAAATGAAGACCAGGCTCTTCTAACTAACCCAGTTTAGCCTCAGAGCCGCAGTCAGACGACACTACTCTTGTTCTGTTTCTGTCCCGTTGATTGGAACGGTAATTAAGGCTGTAGTTATTAAATAACTGTCTTTTTGGTGGGAGAGGGAGGCTGGAGGTGAACATTCACTAGATGATGTAATTAGCTGTTCGTCTGAAGCGCTCGTCTCGTGGTGAATGTAAGGAGGTGGGAGGTGGGGGTTGGGGGTTCTAACATGACACCAAAGTGACCGTCTGGACAGAGGAACCCGTGTCTGTCTCTGTCTGTTCTTCATATGTTTTTCTGAGAAACGGGGTGGTCATGTCAATGCCTGTTCCCATTAATGTATAGTGCACTACTTTTGACCAGGGCCCATAGTAGTGCACTATATAGGGAATAGGGTGCCATTTGGGACACACAGAGTGTACATGTTGGCTGTGTGTTCTGTTGTGTGTGATTTTAACCGTCTGACTCCATGGTCACAGAGAGGGGAGGCTGGCTGTGTGTCTGATGACTATCATTAGCGAGCCCTGAACATCTGGGGCTCTGTCTTCAGGGGCATATGATTCATGTGTTGGAGTGTCATAGGTCTGGTCCAGTCAGGAACTACCCCTGGCCCTGACCTCCCCCAAGATGGTTGTAGCTGTGCTTTTTCCTCCGACAAGCCCCGTTTTGGACCACATACACTGGTGCAATCCTGTCAGACCTGCATAAGTACCTATGGGACAGGGATACACGTTATCCCGTGTTTACCTGTGGATTTGTCTGTGTGTTTTTTCTCACAGTGACACTTCCAGACCTGTATTTAACCTGCTCACCCCGTCGCTCTCACTCTCTCCCAGTGCTCCTCACCTCTCGCAGACGCCTCAGGGTGCCATCTATTCAAGCTGTCTGGAGAAAACACGGCTTCAATCACATCACAGCAGTGGTTGGCACACACACTGATCCCCCTCCTAGGGCTCTGTAAAACTGTCAGACACCCCCCACAGACCAGGGACTCTTCCAAAGTCCCTCAGCAATTACAGGCCCTGTCCTGAGACTGAGATGGCGTTAGTTATTCTGATGTCAGTGTAGTTTAACATATAGTATTCATATTGAAGTGAGTAGTGTGGCTAGAATAAGGATTTTCTGATTGCTGTTTCATTGTTCTCTGTGTGCAGTTCCGTCTCTGAACTGCAGAGGGCGCTGTGGGTTAATTAGATTACAATGGGTCAGGGAGCCGTTGCACTTGGATCCTCATTTTGTCTGGAGCAAATGATTAGGCCTGTATTGTTTCATCTTGCTCATGGTAAATACTGAATGTTTTCAGAAGAAGTTAAACAGTTTTTTATTTAATTAATTCTGTTTTATATACTTAAATTAATAAGTCAGTATAATTGTGTCTAAGTAAGATAAAACATTCATTCATATCTTGTGGTACAGACAGTATAGTAGGTCTTGACTGAAATAACTGTCACCTTTGTTGTTCTACTGTGCTGAGATATGTACATGATGTCTGTGTGTTGTTGTGATTCTGTGCTGAGATATGTACATAATGTCTGTGTGTTGTTGTGATTCTGTGCTGAGATGTGTACATAATGTCTGTGTTGTCGTTGTTCTACTGTGCTGAGATGTGTACATAATGTCTGTGTTGTCGTTGTTCTACTGTGCTGAGATGTGTACATAATGTCTGTGTGTTGTTGTTCTACTGTGCTGAGATGTGTACATGGTGTCTGTGTGTTGTTGTGATTCTGTGCTGAGATATGTACACAATGTCTGTGTGTTGTTGTGATTCTGTGCTGAGATGTGTACATAATGTCTGTGTTGTCGTTGTTCTACTGTGCTGAGATGTGTACATAATGTCTGTGTGTTGTTGTGATTCTGTGCTGAGATGTGTACATAATGTCTGTGTCTTGTTGTTCTACTGTGCTGAGATATGTACATAATGTCTGTGTGTTGTTGTGATTCTGTTCTGAGATATGTACATAATGTCTGTGTGTTGTTGTGATTCTGTTCTGAGATATGTATATAATGTCTGTGTGTTGTTGTGATTCTGTGCTGAGATATGTATATAATGTCTGTGTGTTGTTGTGATTCTGTGCTGAGATATGTACATAATGTCTGTGTGTTGTTGTTCTACTGTGCTGAGATATGTACATAATGTCTGTGTGTTGTTGTTCTACTGTGCTGAGATGTGTACATAATGTATGTGTGTTGTTGTTCTACTGTGCTGAGATATGTATATAATGGCTGTGTGTTGTTGTGATTCTGTGCTGAGATATGTATATAATGTCTGTGTGTTGTTGTGATTCTGTGCTGAGATATGTATATAATGTCTGTGTGTTGTTGTGATTCTGTGCTGAGATATGTACATAATGTCTGTGTGTTGTTGTGATTCTGTGCTGAGATATGTACACAATGTCTGTGTGTTGTTGTGATTCTGTGCTGAGATGTGTACATAATGTCTGTGTTGTCGTTGTTCTACTGTGCTGAGATGTGTACATAATGTCTGTGTGTTGTTGTGATTCTGTGCTGAGATGTGTACATAATGTCTGTGTCTTGTTGTTCTACTGTGCTGAGATATGTACATAATGTCTGTGTGTTGTTGTGATTCTGTTCTGAGATATGTACATAATGTCTGTGTGTTGTTGTGATTCTGTTCTGAGATATGTACATAATGTCTGTGTGTTGTTGTGATTCTGTTCTGAGATATGTATATAATGTCTGTGTGTTGTTGTGATTCTGTGCTGAGATATGTATATAATGTCTGTGTGTTGTTGTGATTCTGTGCTGAGATATGTACATAATGTCTGTGTGTTGTTGTTCTACTGTGCTGAGATATGTACATAATGTCTGTGTGTTGTTGTTCTACTGTGCTGAGATGTGTACATAATGTCTGTGTGTTGTTGTTCTACTGTGCTGAGATATGTATATAATGTCTGTGTGTTGTTGTGATTCTGTGCTGAGATATGTATATAATGTCTGTGTGTTGTTGTGATTCTGTGCTGAGATATGTACATAATGTCTGTGTGTTGTTGTGATTCTGTGCTGAGATATGTACATAATGTCTGTGTGTTGTTGTTCTACTGTGCTGAGATGTGTACATAATGTCTGTGTGTTGTTGTTCTACTGTGCTGAGATATGTATATAATGTCTGTGTGTTGTTGTGATTCTGTGCTGAGATATGTATATAATGTCTGTGTGTTGTTGTGATTCTGTGCTGAGATATGTACATAATGTCTGTGTGTTGTTGTGATTCTGTGCTGAGATATGGATATAATGTCTGTGTGTTGTTGTGATTCTGTGCTGAGATATGGATATAATGTCTGTGTGTTGTTGTGATTCTGTGCTGAGATATGGATATAATGTCTGTGTGTTGTTGTGATTCTGTGCTGAGATATGTACATAATGTCTGTGTGTTGTTGTGATTCTGTGCTGAGATATGTACATAATGTCTGTGTGTTGTTGTGATTCTGTGCTGAGATATGTATATAATGTCTGTGTGTTGTTGTTCTACTGTGCTGAGATATGTACATAATGTCTGTGTGTTGTTGTGATTCTGTGCTGAGATATGGATATAATGTCTGTGTGTTGTTGTGATTCTGTGCTGAGATATGGATATAATGTCTGTGTGTTGTTGTGATTCTGTGCTGAGATATGGATATAATGTCTGTGTGTTGTTGTGATTCTGTGCTGAGATATGGATATAATGTCTGTGTGTTGTTGTGATTCTGTGCTGAGATATGTACATAATGTCTGTGTGTTGTTGTGATTCTGTGCTGAGATATGTATATAATGTCTGTGTGTTGTTGTGATTCTGTGCTGAGATATGTACATAATGTCTGTGTGTTGTTGTGATTCTGTGCTGAGATATGTATATAATGTCTGTGTGTTGTTGTGATTCTGTGCTGAGATATGTACATAATGTCTGTGTGTTGTTGTGATTCTGTGCTGAGATATGTATATAATGTCTGTGTGTTGTTGTGATTCTGTGCTGAGATGTGTACATAATGTCTGTGTGTTGTTGTGATTCTGTGCTGAGATGTGTACATAATGTCTGTGTGTTGTTGTGATTCTGTGCTGAGATATGTATATAATGTCTGTGTGTTGTTGTGATTCTGTGCTGAGATATGTACATAATGTCTGTGTGTTGTTGTGATTCTGTGCTGAGATATGTACATAATGTCTGTGTGTTGTTGTGATTCTGTGCTGAGATATGTACATAATGTCTGTGTGTTGTTGTGATTCTGTGCTGAGATATGTACATAATGTCTGTGTGTTGTTGTGATTCTGTGCTGAGATGTGTACATAATGTCTGTGTGTTGTTGTGATTCTGTGCTGAGATATGTATATAATGTCTGTGTGTTGTTGTGATTCTGTGCTGAGATGTGTACATAATGTCTGTGTGTTGTTGTGATTCTGTGCTGAGATATGTACATAATGTCTGTGTGTTGTTGTGATTCTGTGCTGAGATATGTACATAATGTCTGTGTGTTGTTGTGATTCTGTGCTGAGATATGTACATAATGTCTGTGTGTTGTTGTGATTCTGTGCTGAGATATGTACATAATGTCTGTGTGTTGTTGTGATTCTGTGCTGAGATATGTACATAATGTCTGTGTGTTGTTGTGATTCTGTGCTGAGATATGTACATAATGTCTGTGTGTTGTTGTGATTCTGTGCTGAGATATGTACATAATGTCTGTGTGTTGTTGTGATTCTGTTCTGAGATATGTACATAATGTCTGTGTGTTGTTGTGATTCTGTGCTGAGATATGTACATAATGTCTGTGTGTTGTTGTGATTCTGTTCTGAGATATGTATATAATGTCTGTGTGTTGTTGTGATTCTGTGCTGAGATATGTATATAATGTCTGTGTGTTGTTGTGATTCTGTGCTGAGATATGTACATAATGTCTGTGTGTTGTTGTTCTACTGTGCTGAGATATGTACATAATGTCTGTGTGTTGTTGTTCTACTGTGCTGAGATGTGTACATAATGTCTGTGTGTTGTTGTTCTACTGTGCTGAGATATGTATATAATGTCTGTGTGTTGTTGTGATTCTGTGCTGAGATATGTATATAATGTCTGTGTGTTGTTGTGATTCTGTGCTGAGATATGTACATAATGTCTGTGTGTTGTTGTGATTCTGTGCTGAGATATGTACATAATGTCTGTGTGTTGTTGTTCTACTGTGCTGAGATGTGTACATAATGTCTGTGTGTTGTTGTTCTACTGTGCTGAGATATGTATATAATGTCTGTGTGTTGTTGTGATTCTGTGCTGAGATATGTATATAATGTCTGTGTGTTGTTGTGATTCTGTGCTGAGATATGTACATAATGTCTGTGTGTTGTTGTGATTCTGTGCTGAGATATGTACATAATGTCTGTGTGTTGTTGTGATTCTGTGCTGAGATATGTATATAATGTCTGTGTGTTGTTGTGATTCTGTGCTGAGATATGTATATAATGTCTGTGTGTTGTTGTGATTCTGTGCTGAGATATGTACATAATGTCTGTGTGTTGTTGTGATTCTGTGCTGAGATATGTATATAATGTCTGTGTGTTGTTGTTCTACTGTGCTGAGATATGTACATAATGTCTGTGTGTTGTTGTGATTCTGTGCTGAGATATGGATATAATGTCTGTGTGTTGTTGTGATTCTGTGCTGAGATATGGATATAATGTCTGTGTGTTGTTGTGATTCTGTGCTGAGATATGGATATAATGTCTGTGTGTTGTTGTGATTCTGTGCTGAGATATGGATATAATGTCTGTGTGTTGTTGTGATTCTGTGCTGAGATATGTACATAATGTCTGTGTGTTGTTGTGATTCTGTGCTGAGATATGTACATAATGTCTGTGTGTTGTTGTGATTCTGTGCTGAGATATGTATATAATGTCTGTGTGTTGTTGTGATTCTGTGCTGAGATATGTACATAATGTCTGTGTGTTGTTGTGATTCTGTGCTGAGATATGTACATAATGTCTGTGTGTTGTTGTGATTCTGTGCTGAGATATGTATATAATGTCTGTGTGTTGTTGTTCTACTGTGCTGAGATATGTACATAATGTCTGTGTGTTGTTGTGATTCTGTGCTGAGATATGGATATAATGTCTGTGTGTTGTTGTGATTCTGTGCTGAGATATTGATATAATGTCTGTGTGTTGTTGTGATTCTGTGCTGAGATATGGATATAATGTCTGTGTGTTGTTGTGATTCTGTGCTGAGATATGGATATAATGTCTGTGTGTTGTTGTGATTCTGTGCTGAGATATGTACATAATGTCTGTGTGTTGTTGTGATTCTGTGCTGAGATATGTATATAATGTCTGTGTGTTGTTGTGATTCTGTGCTGAGATATGTACATAATGTCTGTGTGTTGTTGTGATTCTGTGCTGAGATATGTATATAATGTCTGTGTGTTGTTGTGATTCTGTGCTGAGATATGTACATAATGTCTGTGTGTTGTTGTGATTCTGTGCTGAGATATGTATATAATGTCTGTGTGTTGTTGTGATTCTGTGCTGAGATGTGTACATAATGTCTGTGTGTTGTTGTGATTCTGTGCTGAGATGTGTACATAATGTCTGTGTGTTGTTGTGATTCTGTGCTGAGATATGTATATAATGTCTGTGTGTTGTTGTGATTCTGTGCTGAGATATGTACATAATGTCTGTGTGTTGTTGTGATTCTGTGCTGAGATATGTACATAATGTCTGTGTGTTGTTGTGATTCTGTGCTGAGATATGTACATAATGTCTGTGTGTTGTTGTGATTCTGTGCTGAGATATGTACATAATGTCTGTGTGTTGTTGTGATTCTGTGCTGAGATGTGTACATAATGTCTGTGTGTTGTTGTGATTCTGTGCTGAGATATGTATATAATGTCTGTGTGTTGTTGTGATTCTGTGCTGAGATATGTACATAATGTCTGTGTGTTGTTGTGATTCTGTGCTGAGATATGTACATAATGTCTGTGTGTTGTTGTGATTCTGTGCTGAGATATGTACATAATGTCTGTGTGTTGTTGTGATTCTGTGCTGAGATATGTACATAATGTCTGTGTGTTGTTGTGATTCTGTGCTGAGATATGTATATAATGTCTGTGTGTTGTTTTTCTACTGTGCTGAGATATGTACATAATGTCTGTGTGTTGTTGTGATTCTGTGCTGAGATATGGATATAATGTCTGTGTGTTGTTGTGATTCTGTGCTGAGATATGGATATAATGTCTGTGTGTTGTTGTGATTCTGTGCTGAGATATGGATATAATGTCTGTGTGTTGTTGTGATTCTGTGCTGAGATATGGATATAATGTCTGTGTGTTGTTGTGATTCTGTGCTGAGATATGTACATAATGTCTGTGTGTTGTTGTGATTCTGTGCTGAGATATGTATATAATGTCTGTGTGTTGTTGTGATTCTGTGCTGAGATATGTACATAATGTCTGTGTGTTGTTGTGATTCTGTGCTGAGATATGTATATAATGTCTGTGTGTTGTTGTGATTCTGTGCTGAGATATGTACATAATGTCTGTGTGTTGTTGTGATTCTGTGCTGAGATATGTATATCATGTCTGTGTGTTGTTGTGATTCTGTGCTGAGATGTGTACATAATGTCTGTGTGTTGTTGTGATTCTGTGCTGAGATATGTACATAATGTCTGTGTGTTGTTGTGATTCTGTGCTGAGATATGTACATAATGTCTGTGTGTTGTTGTGATTCTGTGCTGAGATATGTATATAATGTCTGTGTGTTGTTGTGATTCTGTGCTGAGATGTGTACATAATGTCTGTGTGTTGTTGTGATTCTGTGCTGAGATGTGTACATAATGTCTGTGTGTTGTTGTGATTCTGTGCTGAGATATGTATATAATGTCTGTGTGTTGTTGTGATTCTGTGCTGAGATATGTACATAATGTCTGTGTGTTGTTGTGATTCTGTGCTGAGATATGTACATAATGTCTGTGTGTTGTTGTGATTCTGTGCTGAGATATGTACATAATGTCTGTGTGTTGTTGTGATTCTGTGCTGAGATATGTACATAATGTCTGTGTGTTGTTGTGATTCTGTGCTGAGATGTGTACATAATGTCTGTGTGTTGTTGTGATTCTGTGCTGAGATATGTATATAATGTCTGTGTGTTGTTGTGATTCTGTGCTGAGATATGTACATAATGTCTGTGTGTTGTTGTGATTCTGTGCTGAGATATGTACATAATGTCTGTGTGTTGTTGTGATTCTGTGCTGAGATATGTACATAATGTCTGTGTGTTGTTGTGATTCTGTGCTGAGATATGTACATAATGTCTGTGTGTTGTTGTGATTCTGTGCTGAGATATGTACATAATGTCTGTGTGTTGTTGTGATTCTGTGCTGAGATATGTACATAATGTCTGTGTGTTGTTGTGATTCTGTGCTGAGATATGTACATAATGTCTGTGTGTTGTTGTGATTCTGTGCTGAGATATGTACATAATGTCTGTGTGTTGTTGTGATTCTGTGCTGAGATATGTACATAATGTCTGTGTGTTGTTGTGATTCTGTGCTGAGATATGTACATAATGTCTGTGTGTTGTTGTGATTCTGTGCTGAGATATGTACATAATGTCTGTGTGTTGTTGTGATTCTGTGCTGAGATATGTATATAATGTCTGTGTGTTGTTGTGATTCTGTGCTGAGATATGTACATAATGTCTGTGTGTTGTTGTGATTCTGTGCTGAGATATGTACATAATGTCTGTGTGTTGTTGTGATTCTGTGCTGAGATATGTATATAATGTCTGTGTGTTGTTGTGATTCTGTGCTGAGATATGTACATAATGTCTGTGTGTTGTTGTGATTCTGTGCTGAGATATGTACATAATGTCTGTGTGTTGTTGTGATTCTGTGCTGAGATATGCACATAATGTCTGTGTGTTGTTGTGATTCTGAGTCTGGAGTCATCCTGGAGGACCATCTCCTGTGGTTCATTTGGCCAGAACAAGTTTTCCCTAACAGGGGTACGCGCAATGCCGTACCCCAGAATGTATATATATACAGTGGGGCAAAAAAGTATTTAGTCAGCCACCAATTGTGCAAGTTCTCCCACTTAAAAGATGAGAGAGGCCTGTAATTTTCATCATAGGTACACTTCAACTATGACAGACAAAATGAGAATGAATGAATGAATGAATTTATTTGCAAATTATGGTGGAAAATAAGTATTTGGTCACCTACAAACAAGCAAGATTTCTGGCTCTCACAGACCTGTAACTTCTTCTTTAAGAGGCTCCTCTGTCCTCCACTCGTTACCTGTAATAATGGCACCTGTTTGAACTTGTTATCAGTATAAAAGACACCTGTCCACAACCTCAAACAGTCACACTCCAAACTCCACTATGGCCAAGACCAAAGAGCTGTCAAAGGACACCAGAAACAAAATTGTAGACCTGCACCAGGCTGGGAAGACTGAATCTGCAATAGGTAAGCAGCTTGGTTTGAAGAAATCAACTGTGGGAGCAGGAAATTTTAGACATACAAGACCACTGATAATCTCCCTCGATCTGGGGCTCCACGCAAGATCTCACCCCGTGGGGTCAAAATTATCACAAGAACAATGAGCAAAAATCCCAGAACCACACGGGGGGACCTAGTGAATGACCTGCAGAGAGCTGGGACCAAAGTAACAAAGCCCACCATCAGTAACACACTACGCCGCCAGGGACTCAAATCCTGCAGTGCCAGACGTGTCCCCCTGCTTAAGCCAGTACATGTCCAGGCCCGTCTGAAGTTTGCTAGAGAGCATTTGGATGATCCAGAAGAAGATTGGGAGAATGTCATATGGTCAGATGAAACCAAAATATAACTTTTTGGTAAAAACTCAACTCGTCGTGTTTGGAGGA
This sequence comes from Oncorhynchus mykiss, assembly GCF_013265735.2. Classification (NCBI taxonomy): domain Eukaryota; kingdom Metazoa; phylum Chordata; class Actinopteri; order Salmoniformes; family Salmonidae; genus Oncorhynchus; species Oncorhynchus mykiss. Next base: position 7,207,810 of record NC_048571.1, on the reverse strand, counting down.
CAAAGAATGCTGAGTTGCATCCAAAGAACACCATACCTACTGTGAATCATGGGGGTGGAAACATCATGCTTTGGGGCTGTTTTTCTGCAAAGGGACCAGGATGACTGATCTGTGTAAAGGAAAGAATGAATGGGGCCATGTATCTTGAGATTTTGAGTGAAAACCTCCTTCCATCAGCAAGGGCATTGAAGATGAAACGTGGCTGGGTCTTTCAGCATGACAATGATCCCAAACACACCGCCCGGGCAACGAAGGAGTGGCTTCGTAAGAAGCATTTCAAGGTCCTGGAGTGGCCTAGCCAGTCTCCAGATCTCAACCCCATAGAAAATCTTTGGAGGGAGTTGAAAGTCCGTGTTGCCCAGCAACAGCCCCAAAACATCACTGCTCTAGAGAAGATCTGCATGAAGGAATGGGCCAAAATACCAGCAACAGTGTGTGAAAACCTTGTGAAAACGTACAGAAAACTTTTGACCTCTGTCATTGCCAACAAAGGGTATATAACAAAGTATTGAGACAAACTTTTGTTATTGACCAAATACTTATTTTCCACCATAATTTGCAAATAAATTCATTAAAAATCCCACAATGTGATTTTCTGGATTTTTTCCCCCTCATTTTGTCTGTCATATTTGAAGTGTACCTATGATGAAAATTACAGGCCTCTCTCATCTTTTTAAGTGGGAGAACGTGCACAATTGGTGGCTGACTAAATACTTTTTTGCCCCACTGTATATATATATATTTATTTTTAGCCCTTTTTCTCCCCAATTTCGTGGTATCCAATTGTTTTAGTAGCTACTATCTTGTCTCATCGCTACAACTTCCGTACGGGCTCGGGAGAGTCGAAGGTTGAAAGTCATGCGTCCTCCGATACACAACCCAACCAAGCCGCACTGCTTCTTAACACAGCACGCATCCAACCCGGAAGCCAGCCGCACCAATGTGTCGGAGGAAACACCGTGCACCTGGCAACCTTGGTTAGCGCGCACTGCGCCCGGCCCGCCACAGGAGTCGCTGGTGCGCGATGAGACAAGGTTATCCCTACCGGCCGAACCCTCCTTAACCCGGACGACGCTAGGCGAACCCAGAGTCTCTGATGGCACAGCCCTTAACCACTGCGCCACCCGGGAGGAATGTTTTTTTTTTTTAATGAAATCTTCACATTTTCAAACAGTCCATTTATATTTTCCAACGGGGCTATACATTTGGGTGAGGTTTTTTTCTCACCTGAGTAGCCTCGTTTCACTACCAAAAATGAAATAACACAATGTCAAATACAGGTAGCCTAGTTTAATAATGAACATCCAATCACATTAACCGTTACTCTCTCAGTACTGTTACTACCAGCAGTACTACACCTGCACCTGTCAACAACAAGTTGGTCTGCTTCCACTAGCACATCCAATGCTAGCATCAGTAATTCTACATTTGTTGTTAGCCCAGCTAGCATGGACACTGACAGTTGTGGATCTGATGCACCCGAAGAGCTACTGCCCCCTTACCCGGGAAAACACCGAACAACAGACAGGGACGTTGGACCATCGAAGAGGCGCAAATATGATGAGAACTACAATACATTGATTTGGGGTTCACTTATATTGGGAGTAGTGCCTTTCCTCAGCCACGGTGTGTTATATGTGCAAAAGTACTATCTCACAACTTGATGAAACCTTCACTCTTGCGCAGACATTTAGAAACAAAACATGCCCATTTGAAAAATAAGCCACAGGAGTTTTTTGAGCAAGAATTAAGACGACTTTCGATATTTTTAAATTACTGGACAGTTTTGTGACATCAAATGGACTTTGGTGGTCAAGATGTGTTGGTATCTGTACTGATGGAGAAAAAGCCATGACAGGGAGACATAGTGGAGTGGTAACTCGCGTGCAAGCAGTTGCTCCCGATGCCACTTGTGTACACTGCAGCATCCACTAAGAGGCTCTTCCTGCCAAGGGAATGCCTGACAGCTTGAAATATGTTTTTGACACTACAGTGAAAATGGTTCACTTTGTTAAAGCAAGGCCTCTGAACTCGTGTATTTTCTGCACTATGCAATAATATGGGCAGCGACCATGGAACGCTTTTACAACATACAGAAGTGCGCTGGTTTTCAAGGGGCAAAGTATTGACACGTTTTTTGAATTGAGAGACAAGCTTAAAGTTTTCTTCACTGACCATAATTTTCACTTGTCTGACCGCTTGCATCATGACGGGTTTATCACACGACTGGCCTACCTGGGTGATGTTCTTTCTCACCTGAATGATCTGAATCTAGGATTACAGGGACTCTCCGCAACTATAACTAATGTGCGGGACAAAATTGAGGCTGTGATTAAGAAGTTGGAGCTCTTCTCTGTCTGCATTAACAGAGACAACACACAGGTCTTTCCATCATTGTATGATTTATTGTGTGCAAATGAAGTCAAGCTTACGGACAATGTCAAATGTGACATAGCGAATCACCTGAATGAGTTGGGTACTCAATTACGCGAGTACTTTACCGAAATGGATGATACAAACAACTGTATTTGTTATCCCTTTCATGCCCTGCCTCCAGTCCACTTAACAATATCTGAACATGAGAGCCTCATTGAAATTGCAACAAGCGGTTCTGTGAAAATTTTAATCAGAAGCCACCGTCATATTTATGGATTGGGCTGCGCTCAGAGTATCCTGCCTTGGAAAATCGCACTGTTAAGACTGATGCCCTTTGCAATCACATACTTATGTGAGAGTGGATTCCCGGCCCTCACTAGCATGAAAACTAAATACAGGCACAGACTGTGTGTGGAAAATTATTTAAGACTGAGTCTCTCTCCAATACAACCCAACATTGCAGAGTTATGTGCATCCTTTCAAGCACACCCTTCTCATTAACCTGTGGTGAGTTATTCACAATTTTCTATGAACAAATAAGGTTTTACATGTAAGATGGCTAAATATTATTATATTATTATTTGTGCCCTGGTTCGATAAGAGCTCTTTGTCACTTCCCTTGATCCGAGTTGTGACAAAAACTCACACTCATTCTTATGTTTACTAAATGTATTGTGTGTGTGTGTGGCAGGCTTACAATGATGGCAAAAAACAACATTTGAGAGCACGCTGACCCTGGTGCTAGAGGGGGTACGCAGCTGGAGGTTGAATGTTTGAAGGGGTACGGGACTATTAAAAGTTTGGGAACCACTGGGCTATAAGATCAAGCTGCCCCTAAAGGTGCTGATCACTGATGCTTCAGCCAATCTCCCCAAGAGGAATTGAACCGTGTCAGTCTCACTGCCGTGTCAGTCTCACTGCCTTGTCAGTCTCACTGCCCTGTCAGTCTCACTGCCCTGTCAGTCTCACTGCCAACTCTGTCAGTTGTTTGGTTTTACCACACCAGACCAGAAATCCTATGGCAACTCCACACCATGCCAAGAGCTGTCATTAAGGCAACAAAGGGTGACAACTTTGAAGAATCTCAAATATAAAATATATTTTGATTTGTTTAACACTTTTTGGTTACTACATGATTCCATGTGTTTTATTTCATAGTTTTGATGTCTTCACTATTATTCTACAAGGTAGAAAATAGTAAAAAATAAAGACAAACCCTGGAATGAGTAGGTGTGTCCAAACTTTTGACTGGTACTGTATCTCTACTGTTGTACGTATCATTGGTAGTTGATTGTGTCTAAATTGTCCCCGTGTAGCTACATAGGGCCTACAGTACGCATTGCATCTGATTACTGCAGGGCTATTTGGGCTGTTAATCAGATTTGTTCCGCCGTTCTAGATTTCTTGATTTCACTTTTTTTTTCTTACATTCCGACTGGGCACACACTGGTTGAATCAATGTTGCTTCCACGTCGTTTTAATGAAATGATGTTGAACCAACGTGGAATAGACATTGAGTTGACGTCTGTGCACAGTGGGTTGTTAGGAGCTAGTAACATAAGCATGTCACTGCATCTGCTATAACACCTGCTAAACTGTGTACACGACCAATAAACTTTGATTTGAAGTAATTGAATAGCGGTGGGGTAAAAGATTATGCACAAAGGCCACAAGAGAATGTCAGAATAGTTTAAATCTCTCCTCTCTGGGGGCATTGATCGCTACTAGAATGGATGATGTGATGAGCCTAAAGAGAAAGAAGAGGAATGGCTACAGGATCAATAGCTAGGCTGTTGTGTTTCTGGAGATTTGGCTGAAGACAGGCTCCTTCCTGTGTACATCCCAAATAGCACCCTTTTATACTCCACTACTGTTGTCCAGAGCGCTCTGAGCCCTAAATAGGGAAAGGGGTGCGATTTGGAACGGATGCCAGGTTCTGCTCTAGTCAAAGTCGCCATTGTGGACCAGGCTTCCTTCTGTTTGATTGGTCATCATCGGGGACAGACTTATTAAAGGTAAATCAATTGGATTCGTTTAAGCTTTAATAATCAAAAATCCTATGGCAACTCTAAATGTTCATTGATTTTGGATTGGGGGGGACGTGAATGGAAACTCAATCTGGGAGGTGAGTTTGGTGCTTTTCCATACTTTTTTCAGTCCTAGTAATGGAGTCTAATCGAAAAGTAAGGCAAACAACAAGATATGTGTTTTCACAAAGAAATCTGAACTGAGCAGAATAAATTATAGCTGACATTTAGATCTTTCTGAAAAGGTTGAGCCCGACCGAGACACTCCAACTAAATAATGTTGAATGGTCGAACGCTGGAGGCAACATTTTCAAATCCAATTTTTCTCCTTCTCCCTCCCTCCAACTGCAGCCTTCAGTCAAAACACCTTTGTAATTGCTTTACCCACCACACCCCCTCCACTTAAATCCACATATCAGTGTAGGCTCACGGCGAATGCTCCGTTTGATAACAGATAAATGCTAGGGTAGGGGCCATTCTTGGCATCGTTGTGATTAATACACTGTTTGATTGTATCCCAGTTCAGAAGTATTATTTCCTTCTATGCGTTGTGGAAGTGGTAGCAGTCTGATGTTATTGTTCTAAGTCCTAGCAGTAAGCAGCTCCTTAACAAGCCTCAGCTTCATTTAGTCTGCAGTTATACTCCCCTGTCCCCAGTATAATGGATGATGGTGATCACTAGCATGCAGGAAAGGTTTAATTAAATCATATTCCAATCATAATCCATGTTGTTAATTAAACTGGATAATTTATAAGTATAAAAGAGGGATGTTTAGTAGCTGTTCTGCAGCGGTGGCACTGCAGTGTATTAGTGAGAGCGCACGCACACACAAACACGGTGTACACACACACGGTCAAACACATGGTCCACACACACACAAACACACACACAGTGACACACACACTTCTATCTCCCTCTCCTCTCCTTCCCTCCCCCCGCCCCCCCCCCCTTTACAACCCTTTACTATTGATGTCCCCACATGATTGATAATGAGACAGTGACTGCTGTACTATTGTCTAATGGCTGTGCAATTAAATTCCCTTGTAAATGACCCATGCCTCATTTCATCCTAATCTATGGAATTTTGATTGAATTTGTCAGCCCTAATTGAAAAATACTGCTATTTAATGTCTGCATTGCAGTTGTGGATCAGGCAGCCTTTAATGAGATGGTGTCCTTATGACCCTGGAGGGAGAAGGGGGTGGGAGTAGATGAGAGCTGGGGGTGAGGGGTCGGAGCTGGAGCCGAGGATTGGGGGAATTGGTGTAGTGGGGAGCCTGGGCTGGGGGGTTAGGGCTGGGTGGACCCTGGGCTGGGGGGTTAGGGCTGGGTGGACCCTGGGCTGGGGGGTTGGGGTAGGGGGAGCCTGGGCTACAAGGTTGGAGTGGGGGGAGCCTGGGCTACAGGGTTGGAGTAGGGGAGCCTGGGCTACATGATTGGAGTGGGGGTAGCCTGGGCTCGAGGGTTGGGGCTAGGGGGAACCTGGGCTGGGGGGTTGGGATAGGGGGAACCTGGGCTGGGGGGATGGGGCTTGGGGGAGCCTGGGCTGGGGCGTTGGGGCTGAGGGGACCCTGGGCTGGGGCGTTGCGGCTGGGGGGAACCTGGGCTGGGGGGGTTGCGGCTGGGGGACCCTGGGCTGGGGGTTTGGGGCTGAGGGGAACCTGGGCTGGTGCATTAGGGCTGGGGGGAACCTGGGCTGGGGGGGGTTGCGGCTGGGGGACCCTGGGCTGGGGGGTTGGGGCTGGGGCTGGAGGGAGCCTGGGCTCCCACACATTCCCTTGGATTGGCTCAAGGAGTGGATCTGGATTTAGGCGGGTTTAGCGGTTAGGGGGGGAGCACCCACCCCCCCAATATTAACTGACAGCTCACCTAATAGTAAAGTATGGTGGCGCTATGAGAGGCTGCCTTTTGCACAGCAGTGACTTGAGTTATTCATATGAGGGACATTTATTGGTCATCATGAACATCAATAGGCACTGTGGCTACTGACTCGTATCAAGACTGTTATTCAAATGCACAAACAATATCTGGATAGGAAGCTAGCAGCAGTGAATGAACTATGGCAGCGACAAGAGATGGGACGGCACCATACGAAGGTCTCACATCAAGCAGAGGTTTGTCCATGCATGTTATTAACCTGGTACATTATACAGTCACTAAACATCACAAATCACTCACAGTGCTCTCATTCTACTAGATGGATCAAAGCTTACCAAAATGTATATGCACTTACAACTGTAAGTGGCTTTGGATAAAAGCCTCTGCTAAATGGCATATGTATTATTATACATGTATTATAAAGCTTAGCCAGCCGGAGTTGCTGGGGTTTGTTCAGTAAGGGCAATATTAACCAACGTTCCGATAGAAATACATTACTGTAGAGCCGATACAGTATGATTCTCTCTTATGGAGAATAAGGACTCACGGCAACTCTATACATAACATTTCTATCAGCAACGTCCTTTCAGCTTCCTAAATATATTCTCCTGATGTTGATTCAACTCATTTAATTCCAGCTGTATCAACACACTAGAGGTTGTGAGTACACTCTTAGAAAACAACAAGTGCTATCAATCTAAAATGATTATTCAGCTGTCTCCATAAGATAACCATTTGAAGAACCCTTTCCACAAACGGTTCTACCTGGAACCAAAAAGGGTGTCATGGAAGGCTCTCCATCTAGTCATCTCTCCATTTCCTCTCCTTCTACCCTCCATTTCTCAATCTACTCTCCATCTCTCCATCTACCCTCCATCTAACCCTCCATCTCTCCATCTACCTTGCATCTCTCCATCTCTTGCATCTCTCCATCTACCCTCCAGCTCTCCAGCTAGTCATCTCTCCATCTGCCCTCCATCTCTCCATCTAACCCTCCAGCTCTCCATCTAACCATCTACCCTACATCTCTCCATCTACCCTCCATCTCTCCATCTACCCTCCATCTCTCCATCTACCCTCCATCTCTCCATCTACCCTCCATCTCCATCTCTCCATCTTTCTCTCCATCTACCTTCCATCTAACCATCTACCCTTCTTTTCTTCATCTATCCTCCATCTAACCATCTCTCCATCATCCTCCATCAACCCTTCATCACTACATCTACCCTCCATCAACCCTCCATCTCTCCTGCATCTAACTTCCATCTCCATCTTTTCATCTACCCTCCATCATTCCATCTACCCTCACCTAACTTCCATCTCCTCATCTACCCTCCATGTCTCCATCTACCCTCCATCTCCTCATCTCCCCTCCATCTCCCCATCTAACCTCCATCTCCTCATCATCTCTCCATCTACCCTCAATATTTCCATCTACCCTCCATCTCTTCATCTGTCCATCTTCCTCTCCATCTCTCATCTACCCTCCATTTAACCATCTCTCCATCTACCCTTCATCTCTCCATCAACCCTCCATCACTCCATCTCCCCTCCATCTCATTTCCATCTTTTCATCCACCCTCCATCTCTCCATCTACCCTCCATCTAACTATCTCTCCATCTACCCTCCATCTCTCCATCTCTCCATCTACCCTCCATCTAACCATCTCTCCATCATCTCTCCATCTACCCTCCATGTCTTTATCTACCCTCCATCTCTCCATCTACCCTCCTTCTCTCCATATACCATCAATCTCTCCATCTCCCCTCCATCTTTCCATATTCCTCTCTCTCTCTCCATTACCCTCCATTTAACCATCTCTCCTCTACCCTCCATTTTTCATCTACCCTCCATCTCTCATCTACCCTCCATCTCTCCATCTTCCTCTCCATCTACCCTCCATCACTCATCTACCCTCCATCTGACCATCTTCCTCTCCATCTACCCTCCATCTCTCCATCTACCTTCCATATTTCATCTACCCTCCATCACTCCATCTCTATATCTACCCTCCATCTCTATATCTAACCTCCATCACTCCATCTAACCTCCATCTCTATATTTAACCTCCATATCTATATCTAACCTCAATATCTAACCTCCATCTCTATATCTACCCTCCATCTCTATATCTAACCTCCATCTTTAACCTCCATCTGTATATCTAACCTCCATCACTCCATCTAACCTCCATATCTAACCTCCATCTCTATATCTACCCTCCATCTCTCCATCTACCCTCCATCACTCTAACCTCCATCTCTATATCTAACCTCCATCTCTATATCCAACCTCCATCTCTATATCCAACCTCCATCTCTCCATCTACCCTCCATCACTCCATCTACCCTCCATCACTCCATCTACCCTCCATATTTCCATCTACCCTCCATCACTCTAACCTCCATCTCTATATCTAACCTCCATCTCTATATCCAACCTCCATCTCTCCATCTACCCTCCATCACTCCATCTACCCTCCATCACTCCATCTAACCCTCCATCTCCATATCTACCCCCCTCTCTATATCTACCCTCCATCTCTATATCTACCCTCCATCTCTATATCTAACCTCCATCTCTATATCTACCCTCCCTCTCTATATCTACCCTCCCTCTCTATATCTACCCTCCATCTCTATATCTACCCTCCATCTCTATATCTAACCTCCATCTCTATATCTACCCTCCCTCTCTATATCTACCCTCCCTCTCTATATCTACCCTCCATCTCTATATCTACCCTCCATCTCTATATCTACCCTCCATCTCTATATCTACCCTCCATCTCTATATCTACCCTCCATCTTTATATCTAACCTCCATATCTTCATCTCTCCTCCCTCTCTCCATCTCCACACCATCTCTCCTTCTAACCTCCATCTCCTCTCCAGCTCTCACTTCATCTGAAGGCCCATTGGTAGCCTGGTCGGTAGTGAATGGGGACCTTCCACTGTTTGATCTAAGCTTCCTTTAGGTACAAGAGGACATAATATCAGGGAACAGTCTTTTCGTCATTCTGAAAAGGTGGAACAGGATTTTTTTTATCAACACACACAAAGCAACAACAGACACATACACACACACACACATTCAGTACTAGGGTGGCAAAAGTCCGTTAACTTTCAATAGCTTTCCTGGTTTTCCAAAAATCCTGGTTGGAAGATTCCGAATTTCCTACTTATTTCCTCCAACCTGGACTTTGGGAAAACCAGGGAATTTATTGACAGTTCACATAATTTTGCAACCCTATTCAGTACAAATAGTTATTTTTATGTTTTATACATTTAATGTAAGGAAGACAGTTGTAGTCAATATGTGTGCGTGCATATTGCATGTGTAGCCTAGCTAATTCCAATTTGCATTATGGTCCCTTAGGATGTGTATAGCCTACGCTTTACAAATCCACATAATTGGCATTTATTTCCTAGACCCAGACCGAAGACAGCCCTCACAGGTCTATGTGACGAATGACAGCTAGGCTAGCCCAACAGTTTAACAGCGACCAATGAAATGCGAGAGTGCGATGAGAGGGTGGTCCTTGCGAGTGGAAGAGCCGATCAAACAGAGGGAGCGTAATTTAAACTCCATGCTTAACATCTGGATGTTGTAGAACGGAGTAGCATCACTCTACTCTCTAGAGTGAGTTAGACAGACGTGCGGAAACCGAGTATCATCGAATATAAGATTGTTGTTGTCAAATGGTCAGAACGTCAGCTACAACTCGAGGATATTGATTGGCACTTGGAATGGGCTTTGGCTCCCGCTATCGGAGCGCAAGGTAAACCAAAAGGGGCCACATGAGTTCTGCTATATTCGGAAACCACCACGGCTCCAAATTGACTGCTAATTCTGTTGATCTGGACACATCTCCACTCTCCAGTATCGTGTGTCGACCATCTGCAATGTTGATGGAATGGTTTTATTTAATCGCGAGAAACGAACAAATAATCACGGGATTACCAAAACGTCGACATTTCTAAGGTCGGTTGTCTGTCGAATAACAACGTTGTGAAGTTGGTGACTTCCGAACCCAAGGAAGACTGCAGGTGTCATCGCTCCCTTCCATTTCTCCAGTAACATTTCCTTGATTGACATTCCTTCCATCAGATCATATGAGTGCAGCGTTCAGCCCTTCGTTTATGATGATGCAGCGCCCACTGGGAAGCACCACTGCCTTCAGTATCGACTCTCTGATCGGCGGTCCCCCTCAGCCCAGCCCGGGACACTTCGTCTACACCGGTTACCCCATGTTCATGCCGTACCGGTCAGTGGTGCTCCCACCGCACCCTCCGCCGCCCCCTGCCCTACCCCAGTCCGCCCTGCAGCAGGGGCTCTCGGCTACCCATCCGCACCACCAGATCCCCAGCCTCCAGAACTCTTTCTGCTCTAGCCTGGCTCAGGGCATGGCGCTCACCTCCACCCTGATGGCCAGCCTGCCTGGAGGGTTCTCGGCTTCACAGCAGCACCAGGAGGCGGCGAGGAAGTTCGGCTCGCAGTCTCTCCACGCCGCCTTCAATAAATCTCAGGACATTCGTTTGGATGGGGATGACGGAAAGACATTTCTAGGAAAGGAGTCCGCAAGGCTCCCCTCCTACCACGACTCAGAGCCATTGCAGTCATCCACAGGTACAGTAAACTCTGTTTTGTCTGGACTCTGCTGGACAGGGTTGTTTACTTGACGTAAGGTTCTATTGAGGAAACGTTAGTCTGTGTTTGGGATGTGTGGCTGTCTTGTGCTTGGATGCACTAACTGTAAGTCACTCTGAACAAGAGCGTCTGCTAAATGACTAAAATGTAACCTAATGTTCTTGGATAAATGAGATATTATTTGTAAGTTGTAAAAGAGAAGTTCAAAGCGAATACTCGTATTTATTAGGCCTATTGTAAAAATAAATAAATAATAGTGCACATTTGCGAGGTTCCTTATAAGAAGTAATTCGATCTCTAAACTTTATCTCATTAATTATGCTATTAGGCCTATTAGCTAACGGACCAATATTATCAATAGACCTACGTCATCAATGTACAAAAAAAGGACCCAAGTACCATTTGAGGATAACTTAAAAGTTCTACTCCCTCAGTGTTGGCGTAGGCTATATCCTGTGCATTTCACATCAAATGACAACGATTAAAGTATAGTGAGAGAAAGTGGCAGTTGCCCCTGAGTGAAAAATGTCTTCTTTTTTTTTTTAAACAAATTCTTTACATGGACGCTTACATATTTTGTCGTGAGAAGCTTGACATGATATCCGCATATCAAATACGTTTATTTCAGGCTTTTCAATGAATAGTGCCTGGGGGCAAACTAAATGACTAAATTAGCCTATTTTAATTGAAGGATGGGAAAGCGCCTGCAGTATTTGAATGTCTATAAAACTGCGATCAGAATTCAAAGCCGACGGAGTCATTTAAATGAGGGTCTGTATGTATTATGATATACATGTAAGAAACACTTTGTGATCGGAATTCAACGTCGACCGAGTCATTTATATGAGGGTCTGTATGTATTATGAAATACATGTAAGAAACGCTTTAACTCCGGAAGTGCGTTTAAGATATTGTATAATATAAATCAATTGATTTTGTCTCTAAAATGAATGGAATTATAGTAAGCGCGAGGCCTATTTCATACATGATATGTGTCATGATACAGCCGATGGGCCTAATTCGATAAATATTTACTTAAATATATGTTTACTAAAATAACTTTCACTTCACTTAAATACGCCCAGAGACATAATATAATTTGTTCCTAATTTGCTCCATAATATAATAGGCTATTGTTTTCCTGTAACACAATATGTAAAGTCTACTCGTGGGTTTTTACTCATGAAACGAAATGTTGATACAATACACACAACGTTAGTGATGAATCAAATGTAGAAGAAAAGTTGCTTGTTTTTTTAAAGCAAAATATTTTTTTTAAAGTATAATTGCGGTTATCCATTATATAAACTCATAAACTGTTGCATATCAGTCCATTATAGGTTACACATTGTCATTTACTTTTCTATTTTGAGGTCAATATAACCTAAACTAACCTGTTCTATTTCCTTACCCACACAGCCAGAACCCACGGCAAAGAAGACCCGAAAGAGGACGAATGCAATAGAAGAGATGAGAGCTTCTCAATGGACAGCGATTTAGACTACAGCTCCGACGACAACATGACGGGTAACTCGATGTGTCAGAAAGATGATGGGGAGGGTAACGTGGATGAGGGCGTCCACGGGTCCAACGGCACTGGCAGCACCACGTCTACCGGTAAGAACCGGCGGCGGAGAACGGCGTTCACGAGCGAGCAGCTCTTGGAACTGGAGAAGGAGTTCCATTGTAAGAAATACCTGTCTTTAACGGAACGCTCTCAGATTGCGCATGCCTTGAAACTCAGCGAAGTTCAAGTCAAGATCTGGTTCCAGAACCGGAGGGCCAAGTGGAAGCGCGTAAAGGCTGGTAACGTCAATTCCAAAACCGGCGAGCCCTCTAGGAACCCTAAAATCGTGGTGCCTATCCCCGTGCACGTCAGCCGGTTTGCAATAAGGAGTCAGCACCAACAGTTAGAGCAAGCCAGACCATAACATTTCTTTATGTTAAACCGATGGACGAAATACAGATTAAGTTAATAACACTGTTTAAAAACAGAAAAACAGCACACACGTTATTTTGGAATTGGACTATTGATAATCACAAACCAAGTTTATCCTTTGGTGAGTCTTTGTAAATCTTTGTAAGACAGAGGAGAGCAAATGAATTGATGGTACATTGCTTTTCCTCTGCATTACTGCTGAATCGATCCACTGATGGTAAACTGATTAAATACCAAGACAAAAAAACTCGAAATGGTGACATGTATCACCTTGGTTACTAGTGTAAATACCGAGATGGGCCATAACTATAACCGCCATGGGACCAAATTGAGGACATTACAACAAGACAACAATACATCCAATTGTACATTTCCGAGATGTTGATTAAAAAGATAACCTACTTTTACGTCTGTTAGATTTTCTTTGAGGTTTGTGCTGCCGATTCTGAAGGACCTTGCTTGTATTATTGTTGTTTTTGCAGCAGGCGCAAATCAGATCAGAATGAACAGCTTTGTCCCAAAAGGAGCACTTTTATCATTTCTAATTTTATCCCCCCAAACCAGTACACATATTGTACACATAGCCTACAAATATGCTCAGACATCTCAACCATCAATCATCTCCTCCAAAAAGCAAAGAGTGGCCCTGTAAAACCATCCTACTTCTGTTCTCAGTTTGAGTTTGTTTCCATTGTTTCATTCCATGGTTGCTTGAATGATTTTTCTTCATTGTGACTTTTTCAACAGTCAAGGAGCACGCTGCTAATTTATTTAATATTGTGCAAAAAGTAACTAACATTACATTACTTATTGAGTAAATAATAAAGTGTGCATTAAAGATGAACCATTAGCAATTGTCAACAATTTGTCAGTTTGTTTATTGTCATTCCATTTTTGTGCAATTCTATTTGAATTTGAAATCTTTAGCGAAATTACGCATGCGCGGGTTTACAGGCGCTTTCTTGAGTGCTGGGCTTCGAGTTGATCATGATATTTGAATTCCTTGGTTGATTATTATTTTCACCAATATATCAAATGTTCATTTGGGATTATTCAATTTGTTGTCTGCAAGTGACAAATATTATTTTCACAATCCACTAAGGAAGATAATTGGAAGATAAATGCGTTTGTATTTTATCTTTGAATTAAGGGTGATTAACGACACGATTTCGTTTAGATTTCATTTACAACACAATTTATACTATTATTATTAAGACTATTACTTGCAATAACCATGTCATTATACTATTATAATTAATGACTTTCAGAATTATATAATTTTTCCTGCACCAACTGTGAGTTGTGCAGATATTCCTGAGGCAGGAGCAACTGTGAGGTTTACAGGTAATGCAGAGGCAGGAGCAACTGTGAGGTTTACAGGTAATGCAGAGGCAGGAGCAACTGTGAGGTTTACAGGTAATGCAGAGGCAGGAGCAACTGTGAGGTTCACAGGTAATGCAGAGGCAGGACCAACTGTTTATCTCTCCGACAGTAGAGCCATGCAGTCAGCCAGGGAGGTGACAGTTTTACAGCTCTGCCCCTCTGCTCCAGCCACCCTCTGGAATTAAGGCCAACCTCGTCGCGTATGTTGGAGTAAATCAACCTGATGCATGCCAACAATAAATATGTAAGAAGATCTCGCTCGGCGACGCAATCTCGTGTTATGACAGGGGGTGGGTCCCATCAGCCAGGGTGAATGAAACTCCAAGGTTCCTCCAAGGCTGTGAGGAACACCAATTCCCATCCGAGTGAAACGTCACGAGCACGGCTGTTTAAGAAGGTCGCGGCCTGGTGTCAGCCTTGATTTTCGGCCTCACCTTGCCCCGGGCCCAGAGCGCCTCATTTACCGGGACAAAGAGGTGACTTGTAAGCCTCCCAGCGCGCCAATTGCTTTGCCATTTAATATTTACATCTATTGAAGTGGACAATTTCATAAATGTATTTTGATAAGATTGGCGACTAAAATACAACGCAGGCCTACTTGCAGGACTTTCCCCTTGTGATCTCTAAGGACATCTTGTTGGTCTCTGTCATGTTCCGCACATGAATAGCCTGCGTTAAGCTCCATCTGTCAGCGCTACCACAGTAGGTCTATAGCCTACCCTAAACATATTAAACCGTTTCAAACGTCACTAGGCTAAATTATAAAATAATCCATTCTGATAATGTATTTATCGGTGTTATATAAACGAATTTAAAACAATATTGGTTATTATAATTCGCCTTTCTTGAAATAGGTTGGATATTAAATAGGCTAGGCTACACATTTTAGGACAAATATATTATTTAAATAAATAACTTTTTTTTTTACAATGTTCTAAAAAGCAATTTGTAAAAAAAAAAACCGTTTTTAACAAACACATTTGGAGTTAAATAATATTGTCTACTAGACCTACTGTATATAAATGACACAAGTAAAACCCTCTATTCCAATGAGTATTGATTAAGCCCACAAGTGTCCTCAAATAAGACAACCATCATTCTTTCACAGCTAAAGCATCCTCCAAGATGTTGTTGCAGTAGTTTAACGATCGTTCTGTCGTGTAGCCCCTCTCCGTCTCTCTGGCAGCATTTAGACAGCGCGCTATTCCCCCCCGGCAACAACAACGCTATTATCGTCACGCGCATCATTTAACCCAGACGTGCGGCGCGCACGTCACGCACCTGAACAATATTTTGATGTCAGTCATCGTTTGTAATTCGCACGCCATGATAACGCACAAATAACGCTGTTATATCTTCAAAATAAACTAGAGGAAATCGGCTATGGATCCTGACATAAAAACAGGCAATTTATGGAATTGATCTTGTATTATGAGGCCTACCGCCTATCCAAATCTTAACGTTTACACTCGCCTCTATTCAACCCACGTAAAATGTATTTTCCCTACTGATTCATCGTTGTAAATTCCCCAAGCACATTTTTTGAATATTAAACTGAAATCCCAACTCGTCATAGTAGCAGAAAGAGTGAATTACTGTGAAACTCAGATTTATTGCGGCAGCTCGCGCTCTGGCTGAGCATCACTGACAGGCCTGGCTACAAGATGAGCTCTCATGACCCGCTCTAGAGGAGTGTGTGTGTGTCTGTATGTTGTCTTCTATTCCACACAAACTCGTGCACACCCCGACAGAGATCCACTCAGGCATTTGATTACTGGATACTTACAACAAAATATGTCCATTACACAATTACTCAAATACAGATTTGCTAGATTAGATTGTATTGAAAGAACACACACAGCAATTTGTGTAGCCTACTTGAGGAGGATGTTTGACAGAGAAAGCGATATGAGTATCGAGGTGAGAGGGAGAGATCTGACAATTGCCCCGCTAACTCTAATGAATTTTTTTGCAAATTGTAATCAAGCCGGGCCGTCGCGGTTGGCTGATAAATGAGGCCCAGGGGGATTGGTTGGGACCTCCGCTTTTCACTCTAGCATGTCCCCCCTGCACTAAATTAACAGCAACTTGTCGAAGCTTCAAATGAACCCCCAATGATTAATTCTGATGGAAAGCGAGCCATGAGACTCTCGTGACCTAATAGGCTCTGGCTTGAGAATGCTGTTACTGGAAATGAATACTCTATAAACCCCACATACACCAAGCTACACACACATCTCTCTCTCTCTCTCCCCCAATTCAATTTAAGGGCTTTATTGGTATGGGAAAGTTAGGTTTACATTGCCAAAGCAAGTGAAATAGATAATAAACAAAAGTGAAATAAACAATAAAAAATGTACAGTAAACATTACACTCTCTCCCTCCTTCTGTCACGTTCTGACCTTTATTTCCTTTGTTTTGTCTTTATTTAGTATGGTCAGGGCGTGAGTTGGGGTGGGCAGTCTGTTTGTTTTTCTATCTTGGTTCTTGTGTTCAGCCTAGTATGGTTCTCAATCAGAGGCAGGTGTCATTATTTGTCTCTGATTGAGAATCATACTTAGGTAGCCTGTGTTTCACTGTTGGTTTGTGGGTGTTTGTTTCCGTGTGAGTGTTTGTCGCCACATGGTACTGTTTCGGTTTTCGGTTTTCATCACATCGTTTATTGTTTTGTATTTCAGTGTTCAGTTCGTTTTTAATAAATCGTCAGGAACACTTACCACGCTGCATCTTGGTCCGATCCTTACTCCTCTTCAGACGAAGAGGACATCTGCCGTTACACCTTCAGTATCTCTTTCATACTGTAGGTGCAGGCCAACATATAGCAAATACACTACTAATATCAACAGAAAGATACAGGAACTAATACACTACTAATATCAACAGAAAGATACAGGTCCTCTCATGATTTAATTATACAATGATTACCAGTAATTGTTGCAACAATATTTAATGTACCTCAATGCAAATAGTCTCACTGAAGAGGTTTGACTTTGCTAAGGACAAATACATTTTCTTTTATAAATTGTTACCATCTCAATCAAATCCATTATATAGTAAATGTTCAGAATAACTTAAATTCTTCATTTGCAAGAGTCAGAAAACACATCATTCACATCCACATTTATGAACGTGTTCCTACATCTTTTTTATGCAACTTTAACATTCCACAGGAATCTTTAGAGTGATCATCTAATTTGTATCTAAATTAAAAACATGTTTTTTTACTGCATAATAGTTTATTATTATTATTGAGAAATAATCAACTATTTGCTTGGAGAACGTGTTCTTTCAGAAGAGGGACTTCATTAAAACACTAAAACTACGTTTTGCGGGAAGATTTAATCCACACTGAAGTCATTTCAAATGCAAATGAAAATAGCTTTGTAGATTCAGCATTTTACATTAAGTTGGTTATTTCAGGTTCAGGCATGAAATATAATTATTATATTGTCCTAATTTGTCCACCACTTTTAGCAAAAAATACCATGAAAATAACTATTGGGAAAATAATATTCGATCATTTCCATTTCACCGAGAAAAAGACGTGTGTATAGGCTACGTCGTTTTCAAGTAATTATTTTAATTGATTTATTTCTTAATTATTTTCAGAGTTAGATATCTATGGAAATTGTGTGTTGAGGATGAAAATATATTTATTGAACATCATTTCAGATTGAATTGGGGTTGAGACAATTCCAAAACAAATTCAGTCTATCCAGCAGATTAATTGCAATTCCACACAATAATTGAAAACATTTTTTTATTTTTATTCATTGCGCATTTCCTGAATTATATTTAAATTGAATTCATGAATTGATAAGTTTATTGAAGAAACTGACAACCTTAACCCAGAGTAAAGCATTAGTCATTTATACGGTCTCTATATCCATAGTATGCCCTGTCGGTATGGTTCACCATGGAGACAAATGTCATAACCAAACAGGGACACAGTCAGATACCTAGCTACTGTTCAGTCTGCTGGAAGGTTTCCTTGGCCAGGTCCCCTGTAGCTATCTGTCCTCTGGATCGCGCTGCATCAGGCTCACACCATCACGGCACCTAGCTACTGTTCACGCCTCATTCGGCCACTCCCCTTGCATTCCTAATAGTTGTGTCTCTCGGAGCAGAGCGGTCTGTGCTACCCAGTCCTCTGCTCTACGACACCGTCCGACTCATCTGGTGCACCGTGTGTGTGTCTATCCTCTCGTTGAGGCCATAACAATAAACACTGAGTTCATACTGATTCCCAACAACACAATGCCTGGATTGGGACCGAATGCAGCGCTTTACATTGACTTGCCCTTTGAAATGTACTTCCGGAGCCGTTACTTAGTAAACTGCTAAATGGGCATTTGAAAGTATTTAAATATGAGGAAACTGATATCCAATAGAACCCCAGTCATCTGGAGAGCCCCCCCATCTCTCCCCCACAGCATTACCTTTTACTGAGAAACCACTCTACCCCCCATCTCTTTCCTCCCTCAATTCAATGCAAGTGCTTTAAAGGTATGGGAAACATGTGTTAACATTGCCAAAGCAAGTGGAGTAGATAAACAAAAGTGAAATAAACAATAAAAGTTCAGTAAACATTAGTTCAGTAAACAAGTTCCAAAAGAATAAAGACATTACAAATGTAATTATGTATATGCACACATTATCTGTCCCACACAAGATTACTGTTTACAGAGTAACCACTCTGTCCCCCACAACATTACTGTTTACAGAGTAACCACTCTGCCCCCCCCACAACATTACTGTTTACAGAGTAACCACTCTGTCCCCCACAACATTACTGTTTACAGAGTAACCACTCTGCCCCCCCCACAACATTACTGTTTACAGAGTAACCACTCTGTCCCCCACAACATTACTGTTTACAGAGTAACCACTCTGCCCCCCCCACAACATTACTGTTTACAGAGTAACCACTCTGCCCCCCCACAACATTACTGTTTACAGAGTAACCACTCTGCCCCCCCACCCTCCCCTTCCTCTCTGCCCCCCACAACATTACTGTTTACAGAGTAACCACTCTGCCCTCCCACCCTCCCCTTCCTCTCTGCCCCCCACAACATTACTGTTTACAGAGTAACCACTCTGCCCTCCCACCCTCCCCTTCCTCTCTGCCCCCCACAACATTACTGTTTACAGAGTAACCACTCTGCCCCCCCACACCATTACTGTTTACAGAGTAACCACTCTGCCCCCCCTCCCTCCCCTTCCTCTCTGTTCCCCACAACATTACTGTTTACAGAGTAACCACTCTGCCCCCCCCTCCCTCCCCTTCCTCTCTGTTCCCCACAGCATTACTGTTTACAGAGTAACCACTCTGCCCCCCCTCCCTCCCCTCCCTACCCTTCCTCTCTGCCCCCCCCCCCCCCCTCCCTCCCCTGGCTGCTCTTTTTCTCACTTCCCCGTCTAATCTCTTTAATTACATCTGCTGTCGTGGCCTGCCACGGTCCCATTGTCCTCCCCTGTGCCTGGTGCTTTGTGAGGGCAGACCCCTGTCCGTCTCCGCCCACCTCCCCTGTGCCTGGTGCTTTGTGAGGGCAGACCCCTGTCCGTCTCCCCCTTCTTGGCTGCTTTGTGCTCCCCTTGGTCCTCTTCCTGAATCCCAGAGGGCTGGAGAGGATTAAAGGGGTATTATCCCATTACAGACAGGACATATAGGACCTTGGTCTAACGCCTTCATCTGCACCACACACACTAGTGCACGCATAGACACATACACACTAGTGCACGCATAGACACACACACACACACACACACACACTAGTGCACGCATAGACACACACACACACACTAGTGCACGCATAGACACACACACACACACTAGTGCACGCATAGACACACACTAGTGCACGCATAGACACACACACACTAGTGCACGCATAGACACACACACACACAGTAGTGCACGCATAGACACACACACACTAGTGCACGCATAGACACATACACACCTAAGCATATTGGAACATGCAGACAGCCCAGAAGTACACTAGCACCCACGCAGACACACACACACAAGCATGCACACACACAGCTTAATTCCAGGCCCAGCCTAACATATCCATCTTCCCAGTTCCCACCCGTTATCCATGTTCTGATTTAACAGACATTAACAGTTATATTAAGAAGCATATTTTGTCTTTATTGAAAAGAGACACATTACAGTAGAAGACTGTATTAGGTATCAACACAGTACTGTACAGATGACACAAACTCAATAGAACAATAATAATAACAATAATAATTAGAAGATCAATGACAATTGGAATAATAACGCTGCTTGATGCTGATAGGTCACAATAGAGGTGGATGGACTAGACTGATAACTGAACCCAAGCAGTTAGGAGGAGAGGGGTCTTCTTCCATATCTAGATCGCATTAGAACCCTATTAAATAATTTGACTGGCAGTCGTCTCGGGTTGGGTTGTGTAGCTACATACAGGATGAATGAGCAACGACAAAGAGGTCACCAAATACACACGGGAACCAAATAAACAAAAACAAATGACCATAGTTTGTTTATTACGGTTTGTTGATTACATCTATGTACATGTGGTGAACGCTGTGCTGATGTGTCGACTGGCATGTATAGAAGGGAGAGCTGTGGCTGGTTTAATGGTACGTAAGTAACACCAGACTGATTGACATGGTGAGTGTGTCCCCCATAGTGCTCTTCTCCCTGGCAGGGACACTGATACATGTCTCAACGTCTCACGTCTAAAGAGGAGATTCTAGACAGCCTGGAAACCAAACTGATATGCTCCGTTTCACCATTGAAACCAATCTTCTGGATTCCAGGCTAGCTTTTTGATGCTTCCTGAACCCAACTATAAGGGAGGACAGCTCACACTATTGGCTAATAATGACTTCCACTGGCTACTTCAGAGGGGGAAGGGAGAGCAGCTTGACCACCAATGAGGATTGTGTCCAATACGATGTCTAACCTCTTCATATCTCCCACTAGTGTGAGAGCCAGTGGCTGAGATAGGAACAGTTTCAGGCCAGCAGACAATATGAGGGAAGAGACCAGGGATCTACACAAACATCCATCCATGCAAAAGTGTTCTACAGGAAAGACTTTGAGAGGAGAGGGCTGACGAGAGCATCAAACTGGATACGTAGTGCATCGTTTTGTCAGAAATAAAACGACTTGGTCTCCTCCTCAGTCAAAACCTCACAAGTGTTATTAAGTTGGAGAAATCCCTCTAGTGACGAGGGAGAGGTTTAACGCTGCTATTTCTGCTACTGCAACAATAAGGTTCAATAAGGTTCAATAATGTTCAATAAAGGTTTGGTCAGGTGTACTTTAGTGTTCGTGGCTGCCTGTGGACAAAGCCTGATGCCTCAGCACTTCTCATGTTAATCACACTCAACATGTTTAGCTCTTTTCACATTTCTATCGGACGCAGAGAAGCGTGTGTGTGATGTATGGGCTTGTCTACAGCATACGCAGGTATTGCAAGGTGTGTTAAACAGAAACACCTAACACACGTTAGCATGGACATCTATACCTGTCCTCCATATTGCTTTAATACCTGTACAGGTGAGGCAGGAGTCACTACTTATATTAGGCGTTTATACACACACACACACACACACACACAAAGGTAACAAACATCAAGGGCAAAAGCAATCATAAATACGGGAGCATTTGACGCTTAGGAATGGTTTGGGGGGAGAAAGACTCATATCACACACGAGGACACACACAGTAAGGTTTAAGAACAGGCAAAGGCAGAGGGACGTGTGCAGAGCAGAGACGTTGGCAACACGAAGAGGGACAGGAGGAAAGGAAAGCCCCTGATGTTAAACATTCCAGCAACGTTCAGTCAACCCATCACTGGCTTATTTCTCCCAATAAAAACACCACATGGGCATCGGCAAACCTCCACTCAAACCGCAGAGAGAACACGACGCTCTCAGAGTAAAGAACTTCCTACTTCCTTCAGATACATCATGACATCACCACCAAAAGAGCTTTTCAAAAAGAGAGAAAGAAAAGCGATAGAGGAAGAGAGAGAAGTAAAATATTATTTACACACAGTAGGATTCCAGACGCAGAGAAGCCCTTCCTATCGAGTCACTGAGCAGAAAGGATGCATCCCAAATAGCTGCCTATTCCCTACATAGTGAACTTCTTTTAACCAGAATCCTATGGGCGCGGGTCAAAAGTAGTGCACTGTTCAAGGGAATAGGGTGCCATTCAGGACGCAAACGAAGAGATTCTAGAGGCAGAGACTGTATGATTGGTTGGGGAGCAACAGACATGGCTATCCAATGACAGAGAGAGGATGGAGGAAACGCATGCCGAGTACCTCAGAAGACCTGATGGGAGGCGGCCCAGAGTCTATCCTGACCTATGACGTCATATATGATGTCAGTCAACTTGACAAGGGGAAAACTCAGAGGGGGCACAAATTAGGAACTCTTCTCCGAATCAGAACAGTCTAATTCTATGAAGAAACAGTATCCATCAGATCGTAGATATTCTACAAAAGCTGACAGCCCATCATGGATTGAACTGTCAGACAAACGTCTTCTTAGATTAAATGAAATAGATTGAACACTGATGAGCCCATCTAGTATAAATAGTGCTACATTTACACCGTGGATGCTGTTCCTGGATCAGTTGTAGATCAGTGTTAGTGAACGGGAGTATGGACCTGACAACTGATACCTGCACCACACCTAAGTAATCAACAGGAACATGACAGAGTCCTGCCTATCCGTTTCCTCCCATCCTCTGCCGGTCCCTATGCAACAAGACATTATCACGATGCGTTTCCTCCCATCCTCTGCCGGTCCCTATGCAACAAGACATTATCACGATGCGTTTCCTCCCATCCTCTGCCGGTCCATATGCAACAAGACATTATCACGATGCGTTTCCAGCTGAAACAGCAGATACAGTGTATATGAGGACCTGATAAAGTAAAGAAAAGGCAGAATAATATGCAGAAGGATAAAACACTAAACAGAAAACACTTTCCCCTGGTCTCTGTGTGGTGGACCAACCGTACGATGATCCTGAAGAAGGCTGATGGTCTGATGCTGAGCATCACGATGCTTCCTGTACATTCTGGAGGTGGACTGTTCCTCTGAACGGATGAAATGTAAATCTAAGACTGTTGTTGAGGCGAGTGGAATTGTGGGGGTTTCAAGATCACATAGAATTGACCGTCTCTGGTCCCTGAGCCTGGAAATACATACACGCTTTTTACACCTAGCAAGTGGCTTCTAATAGAAATGACAAACTCACTTCTCTGTAGAACTGATTCATTGGTCCAGTAATTCACAACGAGATAAACACAATGTGGACGGGATGAACAACCTTTTTTTTAATTGAAAAGAGAAAGTGTCTGTCATGCTATCACACTTTCTGTTTTACTTCCAAGGAATATCCGATATTTAGGATTTTCTTCTCTCACTTTCTTAAACTGTTTATACAAGAAGATATTTTTGTTCCACATTAAAAAATAAAAAATAAACATCCACAGGAGAAAGAGATCACATAATTTACTGAAGAGAAGAGAGGGGAAACACTGATTATGTGGAGAACTAAAGAAGAACCAGAGTAGTAGAGGAGTTCTGTTCAGTTGATCAGTGTTCTTTGTAGTTCTTTGTAGTTCTCATGTTACAAGGTAGAGCTCCCATAACTTAAGTGAAAAGCAACCCCCCCTTCCACAACATGCTACAGAGGCCTTCTTCAAACATCCAACGTCTTTCCAAACCCGCAGGCCTCTGTTTCTGTACAGCTGAGAAAGCAGTGACATAGTAGTGATATAGTGTGTGTGTGGCCTGGGTTGAAGCTGGGAGCAGATTGCAGATCGGAGTCAATAGAGGGTATATGAGAAGGGGGAGTCAATAGAGGGTATATGAGAAGGGGGAGTCGCTGCTTTTCACGTGATTTTGGCCACCTCCTCCCCATGTCCCATCATGCTTAGGGCCACATGCAGCCAGGTAGATAGCAGTGGGGGAAGCCGATGACCTGACTCCACCCGGAAGTAATGCCAAGCCACCTCCTGTCCCCATGCTTTTACAGGGGAGGGCCTTGTGAGGAAATTGATAATTGGACCGAAGCACGCGGGGGAGGGGGTCATCATGATGTGGGGCAGAGAGCCAAAAGGACAGAGGGCTTCATCAACGGCAACAGGAGTGCTAGTGTCTTCTGTGTGAGATTAGTGTCAGAGTGGAGAGGGTAAGAGGTCAATGAGTGCACTAAGACAAGGAGTGCAGAAGTAGTGGTTCCCAAAAGAGTTCAGTAATTTTCTCCCAATTCAGACTCTCTCCAAGCCCCTCACTTCCAAAAATGTCACAGTTTTTTTTCAGTCAGGATTTTGAGTGTGTAATATGCATATAATGTCACAATGTGTGTTTAGCCTGTTAATATCCTGCGAGCCGCAGTACCCAGAGGCCTCCTGAAGGGGGCAGTAGTGTTTATATGAGTGCGGTGCTGCCCGTGCTGCTGCAGCTGTTGTTGCGGTTGGTGTTGCGTCGGGACAGGTTGGGCGTGGCCATAAGTGGGTAGCGTTCATCGGGACAGCCGTACTGCAGCAGCGTGTCAACACACTCCTGGCTGCTGGCCTGCCGTGCATAAGCCAGCGCGCTGTTACCGTGGGCGTCCCTCGCCATCAGATCCACCCCGTACTGGAGGAGAGAGGGATGGCGAGAGAGCAGAGAGGAGTGAGGGGGATGAGGGAGAGAGGAGAGAGGGATGGCGAGAGAGCAGAGAGGAGTGAGGGGGATGAGGGAGAGAGGGATGGGGGAGAGGAGAGAGAGGGATGGGGGAGAGGAGAGAGAGGGATGGGGAGAGGAGAGAGAGGGATGGGGGAGAGGAGAGAGAGGGATGGGGAGAGGAGAGAGAGGGATGGGGGAGAGGAGAGAGAGAGGGATGGGGGAGAGGAGAGAGAGGGATGGGGGAGAGGAGAGGGATGGGGAGAGGGGGATGGGGGAGAGGAGAGGGATGGGGAGAGGGGGATGGGGGAGAAGAGAGAGAGGGATGGGGGAGAGAGGAGAGAGGGATGGGGGAGAGAGGAGAGGAGAGAGAGGGATGGGGGAGAGAGGGGGATGGGGGAGAGAGGAGAGGGGGATAGAGGAGAGAGGGGGATGGGGGATAGACGAGAGAGGGGGGGATGGGGGATAGAGGAGAGAGGGGGATGGGGGATAGAGGAGAGAGGGGGATGGGGGAGAGGAGAGAGGGATGGGGGAGAGGAGAGAGAGGAATGGGGGAGAGGAGAGAGAGGAATGGGGAGAGGAGAGAGAGGGATGGGGGAGAGAGGAGAGGGGGGTAGGGGAGAGAGGGGGATGGGGGAGAGAGGAGAGAGGGATAGGGGAGAGAGGGATAGGGGAGAAAGGGATAGGGGAGAGAGGGGTTAGGGGAGAGAGGGGTTAGGGGAGAGAGGGGTTAGGGGAGATAGGAGAGGGGGATAGAGGAGAGAGGGGGATGGGGGAGAGAGGAGAGAGGAGAGAGGGGGATGGGGGAGAGAGGAGAGAGGAGAGAGGGAAAGATAGAGTAAGTTATTTGACATGGCAACATCTTGGTCTACAGACAACATTCAGGGTGAGGAACCATGGACAGATCCTGTTGGTATTGTCCTCTCTCTCACCCAGATGAGGAGCTGTGTGATGACCACGTTGCCCTTGCGGCACGCCAGGTGAAGGGCGGTGCGTCCGTCTCCCTCTCCACACGTCTCGTTGACTTGCTCCCGGGAGCCGTGAGCCAGAAGCAGGATGACGCAGCGCAGGTCCTCCTCGGCCGTGGCCCTCAGCAGCTGCTGGCCCAGGGATAGGTCAACCCCCGAGAGCGACGCCAGGAACAACCGCTGCTCGTACTTAGCTCGGATCCAACGCTCACGCTCCTCCCTGAGAGATAAATACACAGACTACTGGTTAAGAGGAACAATCTTAACATCATCTTCTCCACCTGTTCATCTAGTCACGCTCCTCCCTGAGAGATAAATACACAGACTACTGGTTAAGAGGAACGATCTTAACATCATCTTCTCCACCTGTTCATCTAGTCACGCTCCTCCCTGAGAGAGAGAAATACACAGACTACTGGTTAAGAGGAACAATCTTAACATCATCTTCTCCACCTGTTCATCTAGTCACGCTCCTCCCTGAGAGAGAGAAATACACAGACTACTGGTTAAGAGGAACAATCTTAACATCATCTTCTCCACCTGTTCATCTAGTCACGCTCCTCCCTGAGAGAGAGAAATACACAGACTACTGGTTAAGAGGAACGATCTTAACATCATCTTCTCCACCTGTTCATCTAGTCACGCTCCTCCCTGAGAGAGAGAAATACACAGACTACTGGTTAAGAGGAACGATCTTAACATCATCTTCTCCACCTGTTCATCTAGTCACGCTCCTCCCTGAGAGAGAGAAATACACAGACTACTGGTTAAGAGGAACGATCTTAACATCATCTTCTCCACCTGTTCATCTAGTCACACTCCTCCCTGGAGAAGGAACACATAGGACAGAAGGGGGATGTTCACCATTGTTCTAGTTCACCTAGCAGTGTGGATATCTGCTGACTGTTACAGGGATATCTGCTGACTGTTACAGGGATGATAACGGCTGACTGTTACAGGGATATCTGTTGACTGTTACAGGGATGATATCTGTTACAGGGATGATATCTGCTGACTGTTACAGGGATGATATCTGTTGACTGTTACAGGGATGATAAATGTTGACTGTTACAGGGTTGATATCTGCTGACTGTTACAGGGATGATATCTGCTGACTGTTACAGGGATGATATCTGTTGACTGTTACAGGGATGATATCTGTTGACTGTTACAGGGATGATATCTGTTGACTGTTACAGGGATGATATCTGTTGACTGTTGCAGGGATGATATCGGCTGACTGTTGCAGGGATGATATCGGCTGACTGTTGCAGGGATGATATCGGCTGACTGTTACAGGGATATCTACTGGGTCTCTTTGGGAAGCACAGGACCATTCTTAGCAAGAATGAGTTCAGATGGTAAAAAAGTGAATGGAAGAGTGGGTTAACTAGGACTGGGTTAACTAGGAGTATGTTAACTAGCCTAGTCTGTGAAGGAGAAAGACACCATGCAAACCCCATAGCGCTGAGAGAGACCAGGAAAGAGAGAGACCAGGAGAGAGAGAGAGAGACCAGGAGAGAGAGAGAGACCAGGAGAGAGAGAGAGACCAGGAGAGAGAGAGAGAGACCAGGAGAGAGAGAGAGAGACCATGAGAGAGAGAGAGAGACCATGAGAGAGAGAGAGAGAGAGACCATGAGAGAGAGAGAGACCAGGAGAGAGAGAGAGACCAGGAGAGAGAGAGAGAGACCAGGAGAGAGAGAGAGAGAGACCAGGAGAGAGAGAGAGACCAGGAGAGAGAGAGAGAGACCAGGAGAGAGAGAGAGAGAGACCAGGAGAGAGAGAGAGAGAGAGACCAGGAGAGAGAGAGAGAGAGACCAGGAGAGAGAGAGAGACCAGGAGAGAGAGAGAGACCAGGAGAGAGAGAGAGACCAGGAGAGAGAGAGAGACCAGGAGAGAGAGAGAGAGAGAGAGAGAGAGAGAGAGGGGAAGCGGGGCAGTGTGAGTACAGAGTGGTAACAGTTTCCAGCCACTCAATCTAATCCTGTGATGTGATAGCGCTAATCTCTCCCTAATCCCCGCCATGTAAACACAGCCTTTCAGCCCAATTGGGATTATCCATGCATCAATCCTCCTGTTAGAAAGGAGAGGAACCACAGTGGCCTGGGGAGAGGATAGGGGAGGGACAGGAGTGAGGATATAGAGCTGTCCTGTATCCCTAGAAACAACAGTCCCCCTCAGGGGGTCCTGGGTCCCCCACTATCCAGGATATGGAGAACACAGTATAGTGGAACCTCACTGCTGGCTCACTTCCTCTGTAATGACCTACCCTGGGTGGAGGGTTAGGCCTGAGAGAGAGCATTACATACACACACCAGGAGAGAGAAAGACAGGATATACAGTAAAAGTCAAACATTTAGACATCTACTGTTTCAAGGATTTTTCTTTGTTTTTACTATTTTCTACATTGTAGAATAATAGTCAAGACATCAAAACCATGGAAACAAAAAAGTGTTAAACAAAATTAAAATATATTTTATATTTCAGATTCTTCAACATGGCCACCCTTTGCCTTGATGACTTTGTAGACTCTTGGCATTCTCTCAACCAGCTTCACCTGGAATGCTTGAAGGAGTTCCCACATTTGTTGGCTGCTTTTCCTTCACTATGTGGTCCAACTCATCCCAAACCATCTCAATTGGGTTGAGGTCGGGTGATTGTGGAGGACAGGTCATCTCATGCAGCACTCCATCACTCTCCTTCTTGGTCAAATAGCCCTTACACAGCCAAGAGGTGTGTTGGGTCATTGTCCTGTTAAAAAACAAATTATAGTCCCACTAAGCGCAAACCAGATGGGTTGGCGTATCACTGCAGAATGCTGTGGTAGCCATGCTGGTTAAGTGTGCCTTGAATTGTAAATAAATCACAGACAGTGTCACCAGCAAAGCACCCCCACACCACCTCCTCCATGCTTCACGGTGGGAACCACACATACAGAGATCATCCATTCACCTACTCTGCATCTCACAAAGACAAGGCGGTTGGAACGAAAAAACTCAAATTTGGACTCATCAGACCAAAGGACAGATTTCCACCGGTCTAATATCCATTGCTTGTGTTTTTTGGCCCAAGAAAGAATCTTCTTATTGGTGTCTTTAGTAGTGGTTTCTTTGCAGCAGTTTGACCACAAAGGCCTGATTCACGCAGTTTCCTCTGAACAGTTGATGTTGAGATGTGTCTGTTACTTGAACTCTGAAGCATTTGTTTGGGCTGCAATTTCTGAGGCTGATGAACTTACCCTCTGCAGCAGAGGTAACTCTGGGTCTTCCTTTCCTGTGGCGGTCCTCATGAGAGCCAGTTTCATCATAGCGCTTGGTTTAAGCGACTGCACAAAGTTCTTGAAGGCCCAGATTGACTGACCTTCATGTCTTAAGGTAATGATGGACTGTCATTTCTCTTTGCTTATTTGAGCTGTTCTTGCCATAATATGGACTTGGTCTTTTACCAAATAGGGCTATCTTCTGTATACCACCTCTACTTTGTCACAACACAACTGATTGGCTCAAAGGCACTGAGGAAAGAAATTACACAAATTAACAAGGCATACCTGATAATTGAAATGCATTCCAGGTGACTACCTCATGAAGCTGGTTGAGAGAATGCCAAGAGTGTGCAAAGCTGTTATCAAGGCAACAAAGAAGAATCTCAAATATAAAATATATTTTGGTTACTACATGATTCCATGTGTGTTATTTCATAGTTTTAATGTCTTCACTATTATTCTACAATGTAGAAAATAGTACAAATAAAGAAAAACCCTTGAATGAGTAGGTGTGTCCAAACTTTTGACTGGTACTGTATGTAGAGTGTGAATCAAACCTTTCCATATCCTCTCCTACTGTTAGTGCACTGCTTTTCAAGATCTTTTAAACACTGCCAAAGATTTGGAATTTTCTTGAGACCCTCAAATTCAACAAAGCCAATGACAGCAACCTAGTCACCCACCAGAGGTTTCTGACCCACTGTCTGGGAACCACTAAGGACTGGTCATGAAATGCTGGCTTCTCAAGGCAACAGGGCTGTCTAGGACTGCCTATATGTTGACAGGTCTGAGGTGTAGGGGATAACGAAGTCGCCTCGTCAGCCATAACAGAAGATGAGTGATGAGACCTTAGGGTGTCTCAGAGGGTTAACCTCAAACAGACCCATTGACGGAAGTAATTACAAATTAGCCGCGTGTGGAGGGTCTCTCTCTCTCTGCAGGAGAAAGCGTTTTATCAGAGCGCGAGGGGGGCAGACGGACAGATGATAAAAATAGTCAATCTATAGCCCTGGGGATCGATGCCCTGCGACATCCTTCTTAATCAAAGCCTCGGCAACGGGATGACTGGGCCCAACCCCCGGCAACGATTTCCTTTTTCCTTCAAACCACTGCAACCGTGGCTGAGCATCCACACACACACACACACACACACATCCACACCGAGTGCCCTTACTCAACACACACACACACACACACACACACACACATCCACACACACACCGAGTGCCCTTACTCAACACACACACACACACACACACACACATCTAGCTAATATCAAAACGTTAGAAATTGGTTTCTGGCTAAACTTGTCTCAAAGTAGCTATAGGCCAGGAAGGAGGATATTCATTCACTAACTTCTGTGGTTATACAGAAAGGATGGTGGGAGGAGAGAGAGACAGACAAATACAACTAGATGGAGAGTTTTAGAGGTGTGGGAACCCAGTAGAATCTCATTAACTCTCTCCCCAGAGAATAGACAGTGTGTTGCGTTTGGTTGTGTGTGTGTGTTTGAGGGGGTGTAACCTAGGTATGGGGGCCTGCCTGCCACATTACCCTCTCTGGTCGGGGGCTAGCCTAGCAGGACGGAATGTCCCTGGTCTTCCTGCCTGTCCCGGGGAGAGAGTGAGGAGGCTGGGCGGAGGTACACGGGCCAGAGCCCCGGGACAAAGCCCCAGGGAGGGGTGGGCAGGGAGGGTCTCGGCAGGGGCCTGGGCCCTCGTCTCTCTGGGTGTGTGTGGAGGAAATGCGGAGGCAGCACTTCAATGCTTCCTGGCACGCATGCCTTCCCCAGAGGACAGAGTTGCTATGGCTGGAGTCTGGGCCTTCCCCAGAGGACAGAGTTGTTATGAGCTGGAGTCTGGGCCTTCCCCAGAGGACAGAGTTGCTATGGCTGGAGTCTGGGCCTTCCCCAGAGGACAGAGTTGTTATGGGCTGGAGTCTGGGCCTTCCCCAGAGGACAGAGTTGCTATGGCTGGAGTCTGGGCCTTCCCCAGAGGACAGAGTTGCTATGGGCTGGAGTCTGGGTCTTCCCCAGAGGACAGAGTTGCTATGGCTGGAGTCTGGGCCTTCCCCAGAGGACAGAGTTGCTATGGGCTGGAGTCTGGGTCTTCCCCAGAGGACAGAGTTGCTATGGCTGGAGTCTGGGCCTTCCCCAGAGGACAGAGTTGCTATGGCTGGAGTCTGGGCCTTCCCCAGAGGACAGAGTTGTTATGGGCTGGAGTCTGGGCCTTCCCCAGAGGACAGAGTTGTTATGGGCTGGAGTCTGGGCCTTCCCCAGAGGACAGAGTTGCTATGGCTGGAGTCTGGGCCTTCCCCAGAGGACAGAGTTTCTATGGGCTGGATCCTGGGTCTTCCCCAGGACAGAGTTGTTATGGGCTGGATTCTGGGTCTTCTCCAGGACAGAGTTGCTATGGCTGGAGTCTGGGTCTTCCCCAGGACAGAGTTGTTATGGGCTGGAGTCTGGGTCTTCCCCAGGACAGAGTTGTTATGGGCTGGATCCTAGGTCTTCTCCAGGACAGAGTTGTTATGGGCTGGAGTCTGGGTCTTCTCCAGGACAGAGTTGTTATAGGCTGGAGTCTGGGTCTTCTCCAGGACAGAGTTGTTATAGGCTGGAGTCTGGGTCTTCTCCAGGACAGAGTTGTTATAGGCTGGAGTCTGGGTCTTCTCCAGGACAGAGTTGTTATAGGCTGGAGTCTGGGTCTTCTCCAGGAGAGTGTTGTTATGGGCTGGAGTCTGGGTCTTCTCCAGGACAGAGTTGTTATGGGCTGGAGTCTGGGTCTTCTCCAGGACAGAGTTGTTATGGGCTGGAGTCTGGGTCTTCTCCAGGACAGAGTTGTAATGGGCTGGAGTCTGGGTCTTCTCCAGGACAGAGTTGTAATGGGCTGGAGTCTGGGTCTTCTCCAGGACAGAGTTGTAATGGGCTGGAGTCTGGGTCTTCTCCAGGACAGAGTTGTTATGGGCTGGAGTCTGGGTCTTCTCCAGGACAGAGTTGTTATGGGCTGGAGTCTGGGTCTTCTCCAGGACAGAGTTGTTATGGGCTGGAGTCTGGGTCTTCTCCAGGACAGAGTTGTTATAGGCTGGAGTCTGGGTCTTCTCCAGGACAGAGTTGTTATGGGCTGGATCCTGGGTCAGGCAGAGACAAGGGCCCAGACACACACAAACGCGCGCGCGCGCCATGTTGTACACAATGGGAACGGACAAACTCAGGGTGGTGACAGCACAGCATTGTAAGGGAGAAGATGAAGTGTCCACATTCACACACGATCACATGACAGGATGGATGTCCCCTACAATGGCCTCCACAACACGTGACAAACACCCCCCCCCCCCCCCCCCCCCCGACTTAGATAATGAAACACTAAACTGTTGTTTCCAACACTGCTAATATACCCTACTGACAAGCACACAGCGACATTATCCCCCCTGAATGAGAAAATACACTAGTAAGAATGAATCCATTACTAAGTGATTTTCCAACTGACATTTGGTGTTCATCTTGAAAGGCATTAAGGGGTAGCATGCTACCATTATCCTCTGGTTAGAGTATTGAGAGCAGTTTGGAAACTAGAAAGGCTAATTGGACTAATTAGCTACTCAGAAAGGCTCTCTGACAAAAGCTGGGGAGGGTGGTGTGTGTGCCTGAGGGCCCCCCCCCCCCTCCGTGTGTCTAAGAGAGGTACCTGTCTGACTGCAGCTCACTGTTCCACCATGTTTGTCTCACTTATCACATTGGATTAGAGGACAGGCTGCAGCACCACGGAGCACTGTGAAGATAATTAACCACAGGTCCTGCTCAGACAGACTGACAGGGACACACTCTCACACAGGATGCAACCACACACACACTCCCCACAACCCCTATTCTCTCTCACCACCTACAGCAAATGCTTAAAAAGGGAACACGAAGGGTGTGTGTGTGTGTGTGTGTGTGTGAATAATAATCACAGGAGGCAGATTTCCTAGCCAGTCTAATTAAACACTACAGGTCATGCCAGCGAG
The DNA here is from genome assembly GCF_013265735.2 of Oncorhynchus mykiss. NCBI lineage: Eukaryota > Metazoa > Chordata > Actinopteri > Salmoniformes > Salmonidae > Oncorhynchus > Oncorhynchus mykiss. The sequence goes on along the minus strand of NC_048571.1, from coordinate 7,174,640 downwards.
GGCTCCAACATGTCCGAACGCAATGAGCCTTTCACAAGAAATGCCCCCCGACCACAACACACACACACTTCAACGTTTCCCATTAGTGCGTTCATGTGAGATGACAGCAACACATTATTATCATGATAATGACTTAGGTAAATCTATTCCACCCTGAGAGAGAGGAACCCCATGTATGTACAACCCTGTCTGTTCTCTCTGTACTGTAGGTTGAGAAACAGTGGTGAGAGGTAAATACATGGGGGTTGTGTGTAGGTGTGTGTAGGTGTGTGTGTAGGTGTGTGTAGGTGTGTGTAGGGGTGTGTGTAGGTGTGTGTAGGTGTGTGTAGGGGTGTGTGTAGGTGTGTGTAGGTGTGTGTAGGTGTGTGTTACAAGCGTCAGTTAAAGCCATGACCAACCCCTTGGTGAATAGAACAGCGGGCTGGTTTGACTGACAGCTTCATTAGCCTGTGTTAGGAGGTTGTTAGCGGGACTGTTGACTTCCGCCGCCGCAGAGCAGGAGAGGAGCGACAGTGGGGTTCTGTCGCCGTTGGAAACCGTGGGGTGAGGAATGTGCTTGTTTGGGGTTACCCGGGGATAAACAGGGGGGCTGGTGTCAGTCTCTGACTCTCATCTGGGGCCAACTGGAGACAGGAGCTGAAGAATAGATACGTGTCATTTCCTGCCTCTTTTAGGTGCATGAGTCTGTGTTTGTATTATTTCTGTGTGTGTTGGTTCTCCCTGGCCAGTCTCTTTGTTGCAGTGTGTTTACACACAGGCCCAGTAGTTTCCTGTCTCCCCCAGACCCCCAGGCAGAGCCCCGTCTGATTGGTCAACTCTGACAGCCGTCCACTCCACTGGGCCGTCCGACCGTGACTGGTCAACCAGCTGCTCTCCACTGCCACTACGACCACGGGGAGGGAGGGGGTCTATGACCAGGGGGAAGGAGGGAGGGGGTCTACGACCAGGGGGAGGGAGGGAGGGAGTCTACGACCAGGGGAAGGGAGGGGGTCTACGACCACGGGGAGGGAGGGAGGGGGTCTACGACCACAGGGAGGGAGGGAGGGGGTCTACGACCACAGGGAGGGAGGGGGTCTACGACCGCGGGGAGGGAGGGGGTCTACGACCGCGGGGAGGGAGGGGGTCTACGACCAGGGGGGGGAGGGGGTCTACGACCAGGGGGGGGGAGGGGGTCTACGACCACGGGGGGGGGAGGGGGTCTACGACCAGGGGAGGGAGGGGGTCTACGACCACGGGGAGGGAGGGGGTCTATGACCACGGGGAGGGAGGGGGTCTACGACCACGGGAAGGGAGGGGGGTCTACGACCAGGGGGGGGAGGGGGTCTACGACCACGGGGAGGGAGGAGGTCTACGACCCCAAAATAGACCCTGGATACAAGACTCACAGCAGAGTCCCACATCCTAATAAATCAGAACAATAGTCATTATCTAGCATTATGGTGTTATCAAATGATCATTTACAGTTGATGGCTAATGTTGCCTATTAAAGTGATGACATTTTTGTGACACGCAGTGATTCATTAAGTGACTAAATAATGTGTCGTTGTTTTCCACCTAAAATGGAGTTGACCTTATTACCCATGTCTAAAATTACCAGCATTATCATAACTGTCATCACCAGCATCATGATCATTTCCAGCATCATTACCGTAAAGGGCTGTTATTCGATGCCCTCCAACAACAACACATCATCATGAGACATTCCTCAACATGATCATCTTTATCTCTTAACAAAGAGAGAAGACATCCTTGTTAACATACATAATAACATCCATATCACATTCCCATTCTAACAGTGTGTTGCTGGGTCTGATCTGCACTGTGAGACGCACAGACCTCAGGAATACCACCACCATTCATTACAGAATGGAACTGTGGCAGAGCAGTGAGAGGAACCAGGTTGGACTGAAGTCCTCAGTCAGTGACACACACACACACACACACACACACCACACAGCGTTGTCAGTCAGTCAGTGACAAACACCACACAGCGTCGTCAGTCAGTCAGTGACACACACACCACACAGCGTTGTCAGTCAGTCAGTGACACACACACACACCACGTCGTCCTTCAGTCAGTCAGTCAGTGACACACAAGAAGACCACACAGCGTCGTCAGTCAGTGACACACACAGCGTCGTCAGTCAGTCAGTCAGTCACACACACACACACACACACAGCGTCGTCAGTCAGTGAGTGAGCAGAGTGGCCTTCTCCTTTGCCCTAATTAGCCCTCTCTAATTCAGCTCGTTAGGACTCGTTACAACTCGTTAGGGTTCCACTGACTCCCAGGTAATGAGGTCTGACAGGAGGAATCTGTCACCTGGACAGCTCCCCCAGTAAACCTGAGGAGACTAAGACCAGGGTGAGATGCCCAGACCATACACACAGGCTCACATACAGAGAGGAGAGAGGTAGTCACTAGAGGGAACAACACATACAGAGAGGTAGTCACTAGAGGGAACAACACATACAGAGAGGTAGTCACTAGAGGGAACAACACATACAGAGAGGTAGTCACTAGAGGGAATAACACATACAGAGAGGTAGTCACTAGAGGGAACAACACATACAGAGAGGTAGTCACTAGAGGGAACAACACATACAGAGAGGTAGTCACTAGAGGGAACAACACATACAGAGAGGTAGCCACTAGAGGGAACAACACATACAGAGAGGTAGCCACTAGAGGGAACAACACATACAGAGAGGTAGTCACTAGAGGGAACAACACATACAGAGAGGTAGCCACTAGAGGGAACAACACATACAGAGAGGTAGTCACTAGATGGAACAACACATACAGAGAGGTAGTCACTAGAGGGAACAACACATACAGAGAGGGAAGAGGTAGTCACTAGAGGGAACAACACATACAGAGAGGTAGTCACTAGAGGGAACAACACATACAGAGAGGGAAGAGGTAGTCACTAGAGGGAACAACACATAGAGAGGTAGTCACTAGAGGTAACAACACATACAGAGAGGTAGCCACTAGAGGGAACAACACATACAGAGAGGTAGTCACTAGAGGGAACAACACATACAGAGAGGTAGTCACTAGAGGGAACAACACATACTGAGAGGTAGTCACTAGAGGGAACAACACATACAGAGAGGTAGTCACTAGAGGGAACAACACATACAGAGAGGTAGTCACTAGAGGGAATAACACATACAGAGAGGTAGTCACTAGAGGGAACAACACATACAGAGAGGTAGTCACTAGAGGGAACAACACATACAGAGAGGTAGTCACTAGAGGGAACAACACATACAGAGAGGTAGTCACTAGAGGGAATAACACATACAGAGAGGTAGTCACTAGATGGAACAACACATACAGAGAGGTAGTCACTAGAGGTAACAACACATACAGAGAGGTAGTCACTAGAGGGAATAACACATACAGAGAGGTAGTCACTAGATGGAACAACACATACAGAGAGGTAGCCACTAGAGGGAACAACACATACAGAGAGGTAGCCACTAGAGGGAACAACACATACAGAGAGGTAGCCACTAGAGGGAACAACACATACAAAGAGGTAGCCACTAGAGGGAACAACACATACAGAGAGGTAGTCACTAGAGGGAACAACACATACAGAGAGGTAGCCACTAGAGGGAACAACACATACAGAGAGGTAGTCACTAGATGGAACAACACATACAGAGAGGTAGTCACTAGAGGGAACAACACATACAGAGAGGGAAGAGGTAGTCACTAGAGGGAACAACACATACAGAGAGGTAGTCACTAGAGGGAACAACACATACAGAGAGGGAAGAGGTAGTCACTAGAGGGAACAACACATAGAGAGGTAGTCACTAGAGGTAACAACACATACAGAGAGGTAGCCACTAGAGGGAACAACACATACAGAGAGGTAGTCACTAGAGGGAACAACACATACAGAGAGGTAGTCACTAGAGGGAACAACACATACTGAGAGGTAGTCACTAGAGGGAACAACACATACAGAGAGGTAGTCACTAGAGGGAACAACACATACAGAGAGGTAGTCACTAGAGGGAATAACACATACAGAGAGGTAGTCACTAGAGGGAACAACACATACAGAGAGGTAGTCACTAGAGGGAACAACACATACAGAGAGGTAGTCACTAGAGGGAACAACACATACAGAGAGGTAGTCACTAGAGGGAACAACACATACAGAGAGGTAGTCACTAGAGGGAACAACACATACAGAGAGGTAGTCACTAGAGGGAACAACACATACAGAGAGGTAGTCACTAGAGGGAACAACACATACAGAGAGGTAGTCACTAGAGGGAACAACACATACAGAGAGGTAGTCACTAGAGGGAACAACACATACAGAGAGGAGAGAGGTAGTCACTAGAGGGAACAACACATACAGAGAGGTAGTCACTAGAGGGAACAACACATACAGAGAGGTAGTCACTAGAGGGAACAACACATACAGAGAGGTAGTCACTAGAGGGAACAACACATACAGAGAGGGAAGAGGGAACAACACATACAGAGAGGTAGTCACTAGATGGAACAACACATACAGAGAGGTAGTCACTAGAGGGAACAACACATACAGAGAGGTAGTCACTAGATGGAACAACATATACAGAGAGGTAGTCACTAGATGGAACAACACATACAGAGAGGTAGTCACTAGAGGGAACAACACATACAGAGAGGTAGTCACTAGAGGGAACAACACATACAGAGAGGTAGTCACTAGAGGGAACAACACATACAGAGAGGTAGTCACTAGAGGGAACAACACATACAGAGAGATAGTCACTAGAGGGAACAACACATACAGAGAGGTAGTCACTAGATGGAACAACACATACAGAGAGGTAGTCACTAGATGGAACAACACATACAGAGAGGTAGTCACTAGAGGGAACAACACATACAGAGAGGTAGTCACTAGAGGGAACAACACATACAGAGAGGTAGTCACTAGAGGGAACAACACATACAGAGAGGTAGTCACTAGAGGGAACAACACATACAGAGAGATAGTCACTAGAGGGAACAACACATACAGAGAGGTAGTCACTAGAGGGAACAACACATACAGAGAGGGAAGAGGGAACAACACATACAGAGAGGTAGTCACTAGAGGGAACAACACATACAGAGAGGGAAGAGGGAACAACACATACAGAGAGGGAAGAGGGAACAAGGTACACATGGTACCACAGAAAGAAGAGGCAGACAGACAGCAGAATAGCTGTAAAATAGAGAGCAGATAGATACTATTGTCTTACAAGGTAAAAATACCCTAGACCCCCCCCCCCCCCCCAAAACAAGGGGTCTGAAATCAATTACACTTTGGTGGTTAGCTGCCCCTGGATAGTCACAGATAATTAAACAGCTCTTTTTTATGATGAACAGATTAGTGTCTCTGTTACTGAGCCTTTGCCTGGCTTGATACTGCTCCCTGATTGGCTGGCTGGGGGAAAATGGGCAAAGCTGATGGGAAGTGCCCTCAGCTGAATCACAATGCTCCAGTAGTGGCATGAAGAGCAGAGAGAGAGGAAAGGAGGGAGGGAGGAGGAGAGAGAGAGGGAGGAGGAGAGAGAGAGGGAGGAGGAGAGAGAGAGGGAGGGGAAGGAGAGAGAGGAAAGGACGGAGGGAGGAGGAGAGAGAGAGGGAGGAGGAGAGGGAGGGGAAGGAGAGAGAGGGAGGAGAGAGAGGTAGAGGGAGGGAAGGAGAGAGAGGTAGAGGGAGACAGAGCACGTTCCAGTAGTGGCATGAAGAGCAGAGAGAGAGGAAAGGAGGGAGGGAGGAGGAGAGAGAGAGGGAAGGAGAGAGAGGTAGAGGGAGACAGAGCACGCTCCAGTAGTAGCATGAAGAGCAGAGAGAGAGGAAAGGAGGGAGGGAGGAGGAGAGAGAGAGGTAGAGGGAGACAGAGCACGCTCCAGTAGTAGCATGAAGAGCAGAGAGAGAGGAAAGGAGGGAGGGAGGAGGAGAGAGAGAGGTAGAGGGAGAAAGAGCACGCTCCAGTAGTGGCATGAAGAGCAGATAAGAGGGGAAAGGTCAAGAGGGAGAGAAGGGATAGAGAGAGAGGTAGGGGGCAAGGAGAGAGAGGTAAGGGAAAGGGGAGAGTGTGTAGGGGGAGAGGGACAGTGTCTGGCTGAGCACAAACCTGGCTGCCTACCTACCTTGTGACCCGACCAGGAAGTCCTGAGAGAGTCCAGACCCATTGACATTTCTGTTCATATTAGCCCCGATGCAGATGAGTGGGATTAGAAGGTGTTTTAACAGACATTTGTACCCCTTTTCTGAAGCTTCTCACAGGGGACCTGGCTGAAACAGAACAGTTCCACAGCTCCAATGGTGCATATCATCCCCCTCCCAGACACAGTCCCGCCATTACGGCTCAGATTCAACTGTTTTAAATCACATATCGTCACCCTCCCAGACACAGTCCCACCATTACGGCTCAGATTCAACTGTTTTAAATCACATATCATCACCCTCCCAGACACAGTCCCACCATTACGGCTCAGATTCAACTGTTTTAAATCACATATCATCCCCCTCCCAGACACAGTCCCGCCATTACGGCTCAGATTCAACTGTTTTAAATCACATATCATCACCCTCCCAGACACAGTCCCACCATTACGGCTCAGATTCAACTGTTTTAAATCACATATCGTCACCCTCCCAGAAACAGTCACTTCATTACGGCTCAGATTCAACTGTTTTAAATCACATATCACCCCCCTCCCAGAAACAGTCACTTCATTACGGCTCAGATTCAACTGTTTTAAATCACATATCATCACCCTCCCAGACACAGACCCACCATTACGGCTCAGATTCAACTGTTTTAAATCACATATCGTCACCCTCCCAGAAACAGTCCCACCATTACGGCTCAGATTCAACTGTTTTAAATCACATATCATCACCCTCCCAGACACAGTCCCACCATTACGGCTCAGATTCAACTGTTTTAAATCACATATCACCCTCCCAGACACAGTCCCACCATTACGGCTCAGATTCAACTGTTTTAAATCACATATCACCCTCCCAGACACAGTCCCACCATTACGGCTCAGATTCAACTGTTTTAAATCACATATCATCACCCTCCCAGACACAGTCACTTCATTACGGCTCAGATTCAACTGTTTTAAATCACATATCATCCCCCTCCCAGACACAGTCCCACCATTACGGCTCAGATTCAACTGTTTTAAATCACATATCGTCACCCTCCCAGACACAGTCCCGCCATTACGGCTCAGATTCAACTGTTTTAAATCACATATCATCACCCTCCCAGACACAGTCCCACCATTACGGCTCAGATTCAACTGTTTTAAATCACATATCATCACCCTCCCAGACACAGTCCCACCATTACGGCTCAGATTCAACTGTTAAATAATCACATATCATCACCCTCCCAGACACAGTCCCACCATTACGGCTCAGATTCAACTGTTTTAAATCACATATCATCACCCTCCCAGACACAGTCCCACCATTACGGCTCAGATTCAACTGTTTTAAATCACATATCACCCTCCCAGACACAGTCCCACCATTACGGCTCAGATTCAACTGTTTTAAATCACATATCGTCACCCTCCCAGACACAGTCCCGCCATTACGGCTCAGATTCAACTGTTTTAAATCACATATCATCACCCTCCCAGACACAGTCACTTCATTACGGCTCAGATTCAACTGTTTTAAATCACATATCATCACCCTCCCAGACACAGTCCCACCATTACGGCTCAGATTCAACTGTTTTAAATCACATATCGTCACCCTCCCAGACAAAGTCCCACCATTACGGCTCAGATTCAACTGTTTTAAATCACATATCACCACCCTCCCAGACACAGTCCCGCCATTACGGCTCAGATTCAACTGTTTTAAATCACATATCGTCACCCTCCCAGAAACAGTCCCACCATTACGGCTCAGATTCAACTGTTTTAAATCACATATCGTCACCCTCCCAGACACAGTCCCGCCATTACGGCTCAGATTCAACTGTTTTAAATCACATATCATCACCCTCCCAGACACAGTCACTTCATTACGGCTCAGATTCAACTGTTTTAAATCACATATCATCACCCTCCCAGACACAGTCCCACCATTACGGCTCAGATTCAACTGTTTTAAATCACATATCATCACCCTCCCAGACACAGTCACTTCATTACGGCTCAGATTCAACTGTTTTAAATCACATATCATCACCCTCCCAGACACAGTCCCACCATTACGGCTCAGATTCAACTGTTTTAAATCACATATCATCACCCTCCCAGACACAGTCCCACCATTACGGCTCAGATTCAACTGTTTTAAATCACATATCATCACCCTCCCAGACACAGTCACTTCATTACGGCTCAGATTCAACTGTTTTAAATCACATATCATCACCCTCCCAGACACAGTCACTTCATTACGGCTCAGATTCAACTGTTTTAAATCACATATCATCACCCTCCCAGAAACAGTCACTTCATTACGGCTCAGATTCAACTGTTTTAAATCACATATCATCACCCTCCCAGACACAGTCACTTCATTACGGCTCAGATTCAACTGTTTTAAATCACATATCATCACCCTCCCAGAAACAGTCACTTCATTACGGCTCAGATTCAACTGTTTTAAATCACATATCATCACCCTCCCAGAAACAGTCCCTTCATTACGGCTCAGATTCAACTGTTTTAAATCACATATCATCACCCTCTCAGAAACAGTCACTTCATTACGGCTCAGATTCAACTGTTTTAAATCACATATCATCACCCTCCCAGAAACAGTCCCTTCATTACGGCTCAGATTCAACTGTTTTAAATCACATATCGTCACCCTCCCAGACACAGTCACTTCATTACGGCTCAGATTCAACTGTTTTAAATCACATATCATCACCCTCCCAGACACAGTCACTTCATTACGGCTCAGATTCAACTGTTTTAAATCACATATCATCACCCTCCCAGAAACAGTCACTTCATTACGGCTCAGATTCAACTGTTTTAAATCACATATCATCACCCTCCCAGAAACAGTCACTTCATTACGGCTCAGATTCAACTGTTTTAAATCACAGAGGATCGTTTTATTTCCAAGTATTAATATTTTTCAACTAAGTTAAGGACAGCACATAGGACTGCATGTAGACAGCAAGCTTTATGGGACAATCAAATGAAACAAACGATAGATACATTACACACACAGATAGATACATTACACACACAGATAGATACATTACACAGACAGATAGATACATTACACAGACAGATAGATACATTACACAGACAGATAGATACATTACACACACAGATAGATACATTACACACACAGATAGATACATTACAGATAGATACATTACACAGACAGATAGATACATTACACACACAGATAGATACATTACACACACAGATAGATACGTTACACAGACAGATAGATACATTACACAGACAGATAGATACATTACACACACAGATAGATGCAGCCTGTCTACGTTTCACACTGAATTCACTTCATCTCATTTCCAAACCATCAAACAGTGGGATTATTCAATTGGGAGTAAATAAGACATCTTCTCAATTAGCCCCTGCTAGATCTGTTATGGTCTGTTTAAAATGTTTACCAGCCAAGGTCTGTACTAACAGTGAACCAATTCAGTCTGAACACATTACCAAGACAACAAGGAGAACTCGCAGACAAAATAATTTGGGGACAAATACGGCAATTACAGAAAGGCCTAGCTACCTACCACTTCACTTATTATCCATATACAGACTAATCTGTGCTTCAGGAATGGGAACATGAGAGAGGTAATACACACACAGAGGGAGAGACAGACACACAGAGGGAGAGAGACACACACAGAGGGAGAGAGAGAGCGAGACAGAGGGAGAGAGAGACAGACAAAGAGGGAGAGAGAGACCGACAGAGGGAGAGAGACCGACAGAGGGAGAGAGACCGACAGAGGGAGAGAGACCGACAGAGGGAGAGAGACCGACAGAGGGAGAGCGAGAGACAGAGGGGGAGAGAGAGACAAAGACACAGACAGAGGGAGAGAGAGGTAGAAAGAGAGAGAGACAGACAGACAGAGGGAGAGAGAGGGAGAGCGAGAGAGACACACAGACAGAGGAAGAGAGAGAGACAGACAGAGGGAGAGAGAGAGAGACAGAGGGAGAGAGAGAGACAGAGGGAGAGAGAGAGACAGAGGGAGAGAGAGAGACAGAGGGAGAGAGAGAGACAGAGGGAGAGAGAGGGAGACAGACAGAGGGAGAGAGAGACTCACAGCCAGACACACATTATTATGCATTTCTTCATTATTAAATTGGGGGATGAAACCCTAGATGAGGTCATCTCGTTGACCAGATCATCTGATGAGTCAGCCATAAATAATAGACCCTTAGTCTTCCCTTATTAGCATCCCTCCTCACGACGACTGCATCAGCCTGGGATGAATGGCTCTCTGATTGGCTCGTCAGCCAGTTTAATGTCAATAGTAAATTGGAAGCCTTGTTAACCTAGTTGGGGACAGGATTACGGGGAGAGATAGTAAGCAGCCAGTCATGTAAAAATGAATGTCTATCAGGGTCTAATTTAATCAAGGGCAGCTCCCTTTTTACAGAGGAATTACAATGTAGGAAGCCAATTATTTTCAACGTTTACGCTGTGGTCCCTGCCTGTCAGATAAGTGTGTGTGTGTGTGTGTGTGTGTGTGTGTGTGTGTGTGTGTGTGTGTGTGTGTGTGTGTGTGTGTGAGAGAGAGAGAGAGAGAGAGAGATTTAAAAAAATGCAGGGAATGGCTGGCTCCTATCAGTGGGATAAAGATGATGCTGTGGGGTGGAGGGAAGGACCAGCTAGTTAACTAACAGATTAAAACAGACCTCACCAAGAGGGAAGGACCAGCTAGTTAACTAACAGATTAAACAGACCTCACCAAGAGAGAAGGACCAGCTAGTTAACTAACAGATTAAACAGACCTAACCAAGAGAGAAGGACCAGCTAGTTAACTAACAGATTAAACAGACCTCACCAAGAGAGAAGGACCAGTTAGTTAACAAACATATTAAACAGACCTCACCAAGAGAGAAGGACCAGCTAGTTAACTAACAGATTAAACAGACCTCACCAAGAGAGAAGGACCAGCTAGTTAACTAACAGATTAAACAGACCTCACCAAGAGAGAAGGACCAGCTAGTTAACTAACAGATTAAACAGACCTCACCAAGAGGGAAGGACCAGCTAGTTAACTAACAGAATAAACAGACCTCACCAAGAGGGAAGGACCAGCTAGTTAACTAACATATTAAACAGACCTCACCAAGAGAGAAGGACCAGCTAGCTAACTAACAGAATAAACAGACCTCACCAAGAGGGAAGGACCAGCTAGTTAACTAACAGAATAAACAGACCTCACCAAGAGAGAAGAACCAGCTAGTTAACTAACAGATTAAACAGACCTCACCAAGAGGGAAGGACCAGCTAGTTAACTAACAGATTAAACAGACCTCACCAAGAGGGAAGGACCAGCTAGTTAACTAACAGATTAAACAGACCTCACCAAGAGAGAAGGACCAGCTAGTTAACTAACAGAATAAACAGACCTCACCAAGAGGGAAGGAGGGAAGGACCAGCTAGTTAACTAACAGATTAAACAGACCTCACCAAGAGAGAAGGACCAGCTAGTTAACTAACAGATTAAACAGACCTCACCAAGAGAGAAGGACCAGCTAGTTAACTAACAGAATAAACAGACCTCACCAAGAGAGAAGAACCAGCTAGTTAACTAACAGATTAAACAGACCTCACCAAGAGAGAAGAACCAGCTAGTGAACTAACATATTAAACAGACCTCACCAAGAGAGAAGAACCAGCTAGTTAACTAACAGATTAAACAGACCTCACCAAGAGGGAAGGACCAGCTAGTTAACTAACAGATTAAACAGACCTCACCGAGAAGGACCAGCTAGTTAACTAACAGAATAAACAGACCTCACCAAGACCCAGGCTATCTACAGCTCTTCGTCTGGGACAGCACTCACAGGCAGCACGCACAAAAGTGCACGCACAAAGACTTGAAAGTGTGCACACACACATCCAAGCAAACGCACACAGACACCGAGGAGAGCCCCAGCACACCTCTACCCTGGGGGATAATTATCCTGTGTGGGCCCCTGTCCCCTCTGGTCCCTGGGGCCCAATCCCACCGCTTTCTGGAGGGTGGGCCTCACCCTCCCACACCTGCACCCCGGTCCAGATTAAAAGCCCTGTCTGGTCTAATTTTAAATGTGTTACCGCTGCCCTTTCTTAGGGGAACAAGACTAATCTATTCCCATAAAGGCTTATCTCTGTCCTCCGTGAGGCACGCTGGGCCTTCTGTTGAATTATTACTAGCTGGACATTTGTCATGAGGCAGGCTGACGTGAAGTGTGTCGTAGGGCTGGGCGCTGAGGAGCTGGTCGTGTGTCTGTGGAATGATGGCGTGCCTGGGATGGCTGGCTGTTTCCCTCTCCTCTTTTCTCTCGTTCCCTCCATCCTTCAGCTGTCTAATTAAGGTGAGGCCTCCTAGCATCCCCTCCCCCTTTCCTTGTCCCATTATTGTCCACCACCAATTACTTCCCCCTCCCCGCCCACTTCACAAAGCTAGGTGACCAGTCAGTCTATCCAACACTTCAATCCTTTCAGTTACCCTCTCCAGTTCAACTGTAGACTGAAACAAACACATTGACCCCAACAGTCAGAGGGTGAAGCTAACAAAGGTCAACTGCGAGCAGGAGGATGGGCCGTGCAAAGGCGTGTTGATGCGCTGGTCAAGACAATCAGCCACTATGACAGGCTGCCAAACGTCAGCGTGTGTTTGCGTGTCGGGGGTCGTGTCGAGTGATGGCGACATGGCCGCCAAAGGAACGCCACAATCCCACAAAGTCACCGGCAGGCTGGATGAGAGGAGCTGTCACTACTGCTGGCTCAGGCCTGCTAACGCCTCCGTCAAACAGGCAGCTAACGGCCCTCCAGACTCACGGCCCAGGCCTCTGGTGTGGTATCCATGGCAGCCATCACATCATTAACACAATGAGAGAGTTGCTTGATGATAATAATGAGTTACACCAGCACAGCAGTGCAAGGCCTACGGGTTACTACTGTAGTAGTCATTGTTCCCAGTTTCAGCAGCCCTTGACCCGGCCCTCAGCACTGACCATCAGATAGGGGGCGTCACCGGGCCAGACCAAACACAGCCTACCAGGGGCTGTAGCCATCAGATGGGGGGGGGGGGTGGGGTCGCCGGACCAGACCAAACACAGCCTACCAGGAGCTGTAGCCATCAGATAGAGGGGGGGGGGGTCGCCGGACCAGACCAAACACAGCCTACCAGGAGCTGTAGCCATCAGATAGGGGGGGTTACCGGACCAGACCAAACACAGCCTACCAGGAGCTGTAGCCATCAGATAGGGGGGGTTACCGGACCAGACCAAACACAGCCTACCAGGAGCTGTAGCCATTAGAGGTGATAATGGTTAACTGCGGGCAGCGAGAGGTTCAAGTGAACGTTTAGAGAAGGTTGATGATTTTGGTGTTTTTGGGGGCCTTTTGCCACATTGTGTCAAGGGAACTCTAGAGGACAGCAGCCTATGGCTACAGCAGAGCAGTGCTGGCTGGTACCCTGGAGTCAGACACACTGCACTGGGTTCACCATCACTTTCTTCTCTTCTGACTATTCTGGCAGCCTTCTCAAAACACTCCCTTATTTCACTATTTACAACATTCACTATAGCATCTCTACATCATGAACAGAGAGTCCTGGCCCCAGTGACCAACAGACAGAGAGAGAAGCTTGGAGAGGGAGGAGGGCTGAGTAAAGCTCATTGGTCTGAAGAGAGAGAGAGAAGCTTGGAGAGAGAGGAGGGCTGAGTAAAGCTCATTGGTCTGAAGAGAGAGAGAGAGAGAGAGAGAGAGAGAGAGAGAGAAGCTTGGCGAGGGAGGAGGGCTGAGTAAAGCTCATTGGTCTGAAGAGAGAGAGAGAAGCTTGGAGAGAGAGGAGGGCTGAGTAAAGCTCATTGGTCTGAAGAGAGAGAGAGAGAGAGAGAGAGAGAGAGAAGCTTGGAGAGAGAGGAGGGCTGAGTAAAGCTCATTGGTCTGAAGAGAGAGAAGCTTGGAGAGAGAGGAGGGCTGAGTAAAGCTCATTGGTCTGAAGAGAGAGAAGCTTGGAGAGAGAGGAGGGCTGAGTAAAGCTCATTGGTCTGAAGAGAGAGAGAACGAGAGAGAGAGAGAGGAGAGAGAGAGGAGAGAGAGAGAGAGGAGAGAGAAGCTTGGCGAGGGAGGAGGGCTGAGTAAAGCTCATTGGTCTGAAGAGAGAGAGAAAGAGAGAGAAGCTTGGCGAGGGAGGAGGGCTGAGTAAAGCTCATTGGTCTGAAGAGAGAGAGAGAGAGAAAGAGAGAGAGAGAAGCTTGGAGACAGAGGAGGGCTGAGGAAAGCTCATTGGTCTGAAGAGAGAGCAGGACAGCAGGGGAGGCCTATCATGTCACATATATTATCAGATCTGTATGGAGGCTACAGCGAGCGGCGCTAAGCTACGTGTGATCTCTCCAAAGATGGTTCCTCCCTCCGCTCCAAACGGGACAGAGCAGAGAGAAGAGGAGGAAAAATGTGTTTAATACTCCCATGCCAATGCACTGCTTCTCCCTCCAAACCGCCATCTCTTTCAATTCAATTCAATTCAATTCAATTCAAGGAGCTTTATTGGCATGGGAAACATTTGTTAACATTGCCAAAGCAAGTGAGGTAGATAATATATAAAGTGAATATATAAAGTGAAATAAACAATAAAAATGAACAGTAAACATTACACATACAGAAGTTTAAAACAATAAAGACAATCCAAATGTCCTATTATATATATACAGTGTTTTAACAATGTACAAATGTAAAATAAAATAATAAAATAAATAAGCATAAATATGGGTTGTATTTACAATGGTGTTTGTTCTTCACTGGTTGCCCTTTTCTCGTGGCAACAGGTCACAAATCTTGCTGCTGTGATGGCACACTGTGGAATTTCACCCAGTAGATATGGGAGTTTATCAAAATTGGATTTGTTTTCGAATTCTTTGTGGATCTGTGTAATCTGAGGGAAATATGTCTCTCTAATATGGTCATACATTGGGCAATAGGTTAGGAAGTGCAGCTCAGTTTCCACCTCATTTTGTGGGCAGTGAGCACATAGCCTGTCTTCTCTTGAGAGCCATGTCTGCCTACGGCGGCCTTTCTCAATAGCAAGGCTATGCTCACTGAGTCTGTACATAGTCAAAGCTTTCCTTAATTTTGGGTCAGTCACAGTGGTCAGGTATTCTGCCACTGTGTACTCTCTGTTTAGGGCCAAATAGCATTCTAGTTTGCTCAGTTTTTTTGTTAATTCTTTCCAATGTGTCAAGTAATTATCTTTTTGTAATCATCTTTCTCTCTCCCTCCAACCCTCCCTCTCTTTCTCTCCATTCCCCCCCCTCTCGCTGTCCCTACAACCCTCCCTCTCTTTCTCTCTCTCTCCATCCCTTTCTCTCTCTCTCTCTCTCTCTCCATCCCTTTCTCTCCCTCTCTCTCTCTCTCCATCTCCATTCCTCCCTCCCTTTCTCTCTCCCTCTCCCTTTCTCTCTCCCTCTCCCTTTCTCTCTCCCTCTCCATTCCTCCCTCCATGCCTCCTCCATCCCTCAAACAGGACCTAACACTAATGCCCACATCTCTCCCTCCCTTGCTTCCCCCAAACAGAACAGGACCTAATTGGAAGGCGAGAGAAAGGGAGAGGTACCAGACCATGACAGGCGGGAGGTCAGTGTAATTGCTGCTGGCCATATTTAACATTAAGATAATCAGTCCATTAATTACCCCCTGGATCATTAAATCAGTCACTTGCTAAATTACATTTCTGCATCTATTACTCAGTGGAGAGACCACGGGGCCAGGGAGAGACCACGGGGCCAGGGAGAGACCACGAGGCCAGGGAGAGACCACGAGGCCAGGGAGAGACCACGGGGCCAGGGAGAAACCACGGGGCCAGGGAGAGACCACGAGGCCAGGGAGAGACCACGAGGCCAGGGAGAGACCACGGGGCCAGGGAGAGACCACGGGGCCCGGGAGAGACCACGGAGAGACCACAGGGCCAAGGAGAGACCACGGGGCCAGGGAGAGACTTGTTTCATCCATCCAGATGGATTCAGATTCAGCCACCAGCCAAAGCCTGGACACAGTTCTACTGACCTTCTATACCTAGCTAGTAGCTACTGACCTTCTATACCTAGCTAGTAGCTACTGGCCTTCTATACCTAGCTAGTAGCTACTGACCTTCTATACCTAGCTAGTAGCTACTGGCCTTCTATACCTAGCTAGTAGCTACTGGCCTTCTATACCTAGCTAGTAGCTACTGACCTTCTATACCTAGCTAGTAGCTACTGGCCTTCTATACCTAGCTAGTAGCTACTGACCTTCTATACCTAGCTAGTAGCTACTGACCTTCTATACCTAGCTAGTAGCTACTGGCCTTCTATACCTAGCTAGTAGCTACTGGCCTTCTATATCTAGCTAGTAGCTACTGGCCTTCTATACCTAGCTAGTAGCTACTGGCCTACTATACCTAGCTAGTAGCTACTGGCCTTCTATACCTAGCTAGTAGCTACTGACCTTCTATACCTAGCTAGTAGCTACTGACCTTCTATACCTAGCTAGTAGCTACTGACCTTCTATACCTAGCTAGTAGCTACTGACCTTCTATACCTAGCTAGTAGCTACTGGCCTTCTATACCTAGCTAGTAGCTACTGGCCTTCTATACCTAGCTAGTAGCTACTGGCCTACTATACCGAGCTAGTAGCTACTGGCCTTCTATACCTAGCTAGTAGTACCACGGGGCCAGGGAGAGACCACGGGGCCAAGAGGGCCACCATTGTTCCTGTTCCCAAGAAAGCTAAGGTAACTGAGCTAAATGACTACCGCCCCGTAGCACTCACATCCGTCATCATGAAGTGCTTTGAGAGACTAGTCAAGGACCATATCACCTCCACCCTACCTGACACCCTAGACCCACTCCAATTTGCTTACCGCCCAAATAGGTCCACAGACGATGCAATCTCAACCACACTGCACACTGCCCTAACCCATCTGGACAAGAGGAATACCTATGTGAGAATGCTGTTCATCGACTACAGCTCGGCATTCAACACCATAGTACCCTCCAAGCTCGTCATCAAGCTCGAGACCCTGGGTCTCGACCCCGCCCTGTGCAACTGGGTACTGGACTTCCTGACGGGCCGCCCCCAGGTGGTGAGGGTAGGCAACAACATCTCCCCCCCGCTGATCCTCAACACTGGGGCCCCACAAGGTTGCGTTCTGAGCCCTCTCCTGTACTCCCTGTTCACCCACGACTGCGTGGCCACGCACGCCTCCAACTCAATCATCAAGTTTGCGGACGACACAACAGTGGTAGGCTTGATTACCAACAACGATGAGACGGCCTACAGGGAGGAGGTGAGGGCCCTCGGAGTGTGGTGTCAGGAAAACAACCTCACACTCAACGTCAACAAAACTAAGGAGATGATTGTGGACTTCAGGAAACAGCAGAGGGAACACCCCCCTATCCACATCGATGGAACAGTAGTGGAGAGGGTAGCAAGTTTTAAGTTCCTCGGCATACACATCACAGACAAACTGAATTGGTCCACTCACACAGACAGCATCGTGAAGAAGGCGCAGCAGCGCCTCTTCAACCTCAGGAGGCTGAAGAAATTCGGCTTGTCACCAAAAGCACTCACAAACTTCTACAGATGCACAATCGAGAGCATCCTGGCGGGCTGTATCACCGCCTGGTATGGCAACTGCACCGCCCTCAACCGTAAGGCTCTCCAGAGGGTAGTGAGGTCTGCACAACGCATCACCGGGGGCAAACTACCTGCCCTCCAGGACACCTACACCACCCATAAAGATCATCAAGGACATCAACCACCCGAGCCACTGCCTGTTCACCCCGCTATCATCCAGAAGGCGAGGTCAGTACAGGTGCATCAAAGCTGGGACCGAGAGACTGAAAAACAGCTTCTATCTCAAGGCCATCAGACTGTTAAACAGCCACCACTAACACTGAGTGGCTGCTGCCAACACACTGACACTGACTCAACTCCAGCCACTTTAATAATGGGAATTGATGGGAAATGATGTAAATATATCACTAGCCACTTTAAACAATGCTACCTTATATAAATGTTACTTACCCTACATTATTCATCTCATATGCATACGTATATACTGTACTCTATATCATCGACGGTATCCTTATGTAATACATGTATCACTAGCCACTTTATACTATACTATGCCACTTTGTTTACATACTCATCTCATTTGTACATACTGTACCCGATACCATCTACTGTATCTTGCCTATGCTGCTCTGTACCATCACTCATTCATATATCCTTATGTACATATTCTTTATCCCCTTACACTGTGTACAAGACAGTAGTTTTGGAATTGTTAGTTAGATTACTTGTTATTACTGCATTGTCGGAACTAGAAGCACAAGCATTTCGCTACACTCGCATTAACATCTGCTAACCATGTGTATGTGACAAATAAAATTTGATTTGATTTGATTTGATTAGCTAGTAGCTACTGACCTACTATACCTAGCTAGTAGCTACTGACCTTCTATACCTAGCTAGTAGCTACTGACCTTCTATACCTAGCTAGTAGCTACTGGCCTTCTATACCTAGCTAGTAGCTACTGACCTTCTATACCTAGCTAGTAGCTACTGGCTTTCTATACCTAGCTAGTAGCTACTGACCTTCTATACCTAGCTAGTAGCTACTGGCCTTCTATACCTAGCTAGTAGCTACTGACCTTCTATACCTAGCTAGTAGCTACTGGCCTTCTATACCTAGCTAGTAGCTACTGGCTTTCTATACCTAGCTAGTAGCTACTGACCGTCTATACCTACTGGCCTTTGTTATATAAATATTCATACACATAGCTCATATAAACAAAGACATTCCGCCGTAAGAACACATACACCCAGCCATAAGACTGACCCCCTCTTCCTTATATAAACACACATCTCATCTCCCTCTAACTGGCCGGTCCCAAGAGCAAAGAACTTTTGCTGTGCACCAATGGGGCCCGCTCTGGCTAGAGCAAGGCCCGCCTCCAACCCTCCGACCAGTCAAGAAGACCGAAACGACAAGACTCCACCTACTTTATTCTATGTATAAAAATGTATGTAACCATTGTATAGGCCTCTTTTTCACCTGGCTCCTTGCCGAGTTATGTGAACTAGGTCCGTGCACGTAAAACTGCGGGACAAGATATCTCTGACTCATTAAAACTGTCTTTTGTTACAACTGAAATCCACTCTGTCCAGCGTCCGTGATTTGGTCTCAACTCTCCAGTATTTCAACACTAACACCTTCTATACCTAGCTAGTAGCTACTGGCCTTCTATACCTAGCTAGTAGCTACTGACCTTCTATACCTAGCTAGTAGCTACTGGCCTTCTATACCTAGCTAGTAGCTACTGACCTTCTATACCTAGCTAGTAGCTACTGGCCTTCTATACCTAGCTAGTAGCTACTGGCCTTCTATACCTAGCTAGTAGCTACTGACCTTCTATACCTAGCTAGTAGCTACTGACCTTCTATACCTAGCTAGTAGCTACTGGCCTTCTATACCTAGCTAGTAGCTACTGACCTTCTATACCTAGCTAGTAGCTACTGACCTTCTATACCTAGCTAGTAGCTACTGGCCTTCTATACCTAGCTAGTAGCTACTGACCTTCTATACCTAGCTAGTAGCTACTGACCTTCTATACCTAGCTAGTAGCTACTGGCCTTCTATACCTAGCTAGTAGCTACTGACCTTCTATACCTAGCTAGTAGCTACTGGCCTTCTATACCTAGCTAGTAGCTACTGACCTTCTATACCTAGCTAGTAGCTACTGACCTTCTATACCTAGCTAGTAGCTACTGGCTTTCTATACCTAGCTAGTAGCTACTGGCCTTCTATACCTAGCTAGTAGCTACTGGCCTTCTATACCTAGCTAGTAGCTACTGACCTTCTATACCTAGCTAAATGAAATGCATACAATCCAACAGTAGATACTTTATTCCAAGACACTCAGATGTCTGTCTTTGTGTCGTGGTTCACGTAGTGAAGATCTGAGGGATAACCAGTTTAATTTAGCATACATCAAGTATCAGTACACACATATCAAGTACATGATCGACTCAGGTCATGCAATGTGACTTATCTCATAAACATCCCAGAGACAGGTCTGTACACATCACGTCACAGACCATGGGACACTCAGCATGAGGCTGCAGGAGCACCATGCTGCATGTGAGCTGCAGTAGTGTACAGTAGAGGGACGTAGTGAACACTGAACAGCCACTTAAGGAATGGCCGAGGAAGTACTATCCTATCGATAGGCAGCGACGACGGGAGACAAATGTCTGGCGAGCTCTGCCAAGCCGAGCCGAGCGTCCTGGGTTAATTGAGATAATATTGACCCCTTCTGTAATCTGTTCCCCTGGTCGCTCCACCCGACGGGGATACATGCCTCCCAAATACACAAATAAATAGGTACATGAATAACAATAAATGCATTAGCCGACTGACGGAAGGGGAGATGAGCGTGTGTGTGTGTGTGTGTGGTGCGTTGCGTGCATCTGTGTGTGTGTGGTGCGTGCATGCATCTGTGTGTGTGTGTGTGTGGTGCGTGCATGCATCTGTGTGTGTGTGTGGTGCATGCATCTGTGTGTGTGTGTGGTGCATGCATCTGTGTGTGTGAGGTGCGTGCATGCATCTGTGTGTGTGTGTGCATGCTTGGTGTGTGTAAAAGGGAAACTGGTGGATCCATAGCCAGAGATGTTTGGTGTAGGGGCCAGTAATTAAAAGGTGCTTGTGGAGAGTA
Organism: Oncorhynchus mykiss; assembly: GCF_013265735.2. Lineage (NCBI taxonomy): Eukaryota > Metazoa > Chordata > Actinopteri > Salmoniformes > Salmonidae > Oncorhynchus > Oncorhynchus mykiss. The sequence goes on along the minus strand of NC_048571.1, from coordinate 7,153,676 downwards.
ATGAGAACAGGAGGAAAATGGGAAGTCGATATTTATGCAGCCAGCAGTCAGCTCTAATTTGTTATGATGGCTGGTGGTGGAGCATGGGCTTGGCTGACAATAATTGTGTGTGTGTGTGTGTGTGTGTGTGCTGATAATTACACCGCCCAGCAGACGTTAGTGCAGAGGGGCTGGGGCCAGTGAGAGTACAAGCCACAGATATTAACACTGTTACCATGTTAAACGTCACTGATTACTCCGTACTCACTTCCCCCTCTCTCTAATGGATAACTCTTACCTACTGTCCACCTCTGCTGCCAATATCATTACAATGTCCCTGTCACTGTCACTACTGCTGTCCCCAGTTTCCATCACTACTACTGTCCCCAGTTTCCATCACTTCTACTGTCCCCAGTTTCCATCCCTACTACTGTCCCCAGTTTCCATCCCTACTACTGATCCCAGTTTCCATCCCTACTACTGATCCCAGTTTCCATCACTACTACTGTCCCCAGTTTCCATCACTTCTACTGTCCCCAGTTTCCATCCCTACTACTGTCCCCAGTTTCCATCCCTACTACTGATCCCAGTTTCCATCCCTACTACTGTCCCCAGTTTCCATCACTACTACTGTCCCTAGTTTCATCACTACTACTGTCCCCAGTTCCCATCCCTACTAGAGTGAGCAGAGAGAGAGAGCGAGAGTAGAGAGAGAGTGAGCAGAGAGAGAGAGAGCGAGTAGAGAGAGAGCGAGCGAGCAGAGAGAGAGAGCGAGTAGAGAGAGAGCGAGCGAGCAGAGAGAGAGAGAGCGAGCAGAGAGAGAGAGAGCGAGCAGAGAGAGAGCGAGCAGAGAGAGAGCGAGCAGAGAGAGAGAGAGAGAGAGAGAGCGAGCAGAGAGAGAGAGAGCGAGCGAGCAGAGAGAGAGAGAGCGAGCAGAGAGAGGGAGAGCGAGCAGAGAGAGTGAGCAGAGAGAGAGCGAGCAGAGAGAGAGAGAGCAGAGAGAGAGCGAGCAGAGAGAGCGAGCAGAGAGAGCGAGCGAGCAGAGAGAGAGAGCAGAGAGAGAGAGCAGAGAGAAAGAGCAGAGAGCGAGTGAGCAGAGAGGAGAGGAAACAGACAGAGACAAAGAGACTGGAGTGCTCCCCCTACCTGGTGGCGTCGGGTGCTGGTTTGAGGCGTCCCTGTGCGTTGCCCTCCCACACTTCATTGGCCAGCTCGTTGCCTATAGAGGTCATGACCTTGAGAAGCTCCAGGGGCCACTCATCCAGGTCCAGGGACCGAACACGAGATAGGTGGGTCCCCAGGTTCCTGTGGATCCCTGAACACTCGATACAGATCAATGCTCCCAGGTTGAGACTGGCCCAGTCGGGGTCTGGGAAACAGAGAAAAGACACACATTTTAGATACTTCATTTGAATCCATAAGACATATTTGCAAAATGATTCAAAAGGTCATAGAAAAATGGATACAATCATAAAACGTATTATTGTTTATTTTAACTGGATAATAAAATCAATCAATCAATCAATACCATATTACTGAAGGATCAGACGGGAGGTGAAGGAGACAGAACAGGTATTACTGAAGGATCAGACAGGAGGTGAAGGAGACAGAACAGGTATTACTGAAGGATCAGACGGGAGGTGAAGGAGACAGAACAGGTATTACTGAAGGATCAGACGGGAGGTGAAGGAGACAGAACAGGTATTACTGAAGGATCAGACGGGAGGTGAAGGAGACAGAAAAGGTATTACTGAAGGATCAGACGGGAGGTGAAGGAGATAGAACAGGTATTACTGAAGGATCAGACGGGAGGTGAAGGAGACAGAACAGGTATTACTGAAGGATCAGACGGGAGGTGAAGGAGACAGAACAGGTATTACTGAAGGATCAGGCAGAACAGGTATTACTGAAGGATCAGACGGGAGGTACACTGTTGTTAGCTATCAGAGGTAAAATAGATAGTTGTAACTCACTCTGGGCCTCACAGTCCACACAGCGAGAGTTCCCTCTTAGGCTCCTCACATTCTGTAAGGCCATGGCCTCAGACTGGCTGGTCAGACGTGACTGTAGGAAAACAATCCAACCGCCATTGTTATGGATGGCTATAACAGCAGACACAGTCACTAACCTAGACACACACACCAGGTTCATCACACAACTCATTTAGATTGGTTTCCACCAAACATAAGCAAGAGAATGTGTGTGTGTGTGTGTGTGTGTGTGTGTGTGTGTGTGTGTGTGTGTGTGTGAGAGAACAAATAACACAACAAACAGAAGTGGAGACAACAGAAGGTATTCTACAGTGCAAATGTTCCTCCGAGGCCTGGGGCGTCAACAGAGCAGAGGGCTGGCTGGCTCAGATGAGGCTGGCCTGGTCCACTACGCTGTGGGAGGGAAATGGCACCGCTACGCCTATATTACACTTACAGTAATTGCCATTTGTAATTATTTGAACGTGTTTGGGGGTTGAGCAAGTGTGTGTGTGTGTGTGAATAGGCCTATAGGAGAGTGTGTGTGTGTGTGTGAGAATAGGTCTATAGGAGTGTGTGTGTGTGTGTGTGTGAGAATAGGCCTATAGGAGAGTGTGTGTGTGTGTGTGAGAATAGGTCTATAGGAGTGTGTGTGAATAGGCCTATAGGAGAGTGTGTGTGTGAATAGGCCTATAGGAGAGTGTGTGTGTGTGAATGGGCCTTTTGGAGAGAGTGTGTGTGAATAGGCCAATAGGAGAGTGTGTGTATGTGTGAATAGGCCCATAGGAGAGTGTGTGTGTGAGAATAGGTCTATAGGAGAGTGTGTGTGTGAATAGGCCAATAGGAGAGTGTGTGTGTGTGAATAGGCCTATAGGAGAGTGTGTGTGTGGATAGGTCTATAGGAGAGTGTGTGTGTGTGAATAGGCCTATAGGAGAGTGTGTGTATGTGAATAGGCCTATAGGAGAGTGTGTGTGTGTGTGTGTGAATAGGCCTATAGGAGAGTGTGTGTGTGAATAGGCCTATAGGAGAGTGTGTGTGTGTGTGTGTGTGTGTGAATAGGTCTATAGGAGACTGTGTGTGAGAATAGGCCTATAGGAGAGTGTGTGTGTGTGAATAGGTCTATAGGAGAGTGTGTGTGTGTGTGTGTGTGTGTGTGAATAGGTCTATAGGAGAGTGTGTGTGTGAATAGGTCTATAGGAGAGTGTGTGTGTGAATAGGTCTATAGGAGAGTGTGTGTGTGTGTGTGTGTGTGTGTGTGAATAGGTCTATAGGAGAGTGTGTGTGTGAATAGGTCTATAGGAGAGTGTGTGTGTGAATAGGTCTATAGGAGAGTGTGTGTGTGTGAGAATAGGTCCATAGGAGAGTGTGTGTGTGAATAGGTCTATAGGAGAGTGTGTGTGTGTGTGAATAGGCCTATAGGAGGGTGTGTGTGTGAATAGGCATATAGGAGGGTGCGTGTGTGTGTGTGAATAGGCCTATAGGAGAGAGAGAGAGTGTGTGTGTGTGTGTGTGTGTGTGAGAATAGGTCGACAGGAGAGTGTGTGTGTGTGTGTGTGTGTGTGAGAATAGGCCCATAGGAGAGTGTGTGTGTGTGTGTGAATAGGCCTATAGGAGAGAGAGAGAGTGTGTGTGTGTGTGTGTGTGTGTGTGTGTGTGTGTGTGTGTGTGTGTGTGTGTGTGTGAGAATAGGTCGACAGGAGAGTGTGTGTGTGTGTGTGTGTGTGTGAATAGGCCCATAGGAGAGTGTGTGTGTGTGTGTGAATAGGCCTATATGAGAGTGTGTGTGTGAATAGGTATATAGGAGAGTGTGTGAGAATAGGTATATAGGAGAGTGTGTGTGTGAATAGGTATATAGGAGAGTGTGTGTGTGAAAACAGGTATATAGGAGAGTGTGTGTGTGAGAATAGGTATATAGGAGAGTGTGTGTGTGAATAGGTATATAGGAGTGTGTGTGCGTGTGTGTGTGTGAATAGGCCTATAGGAGAGTGTGTGTGTGAATAGGTCTATAGGAGAGTGTGTATACAACACTACTCCCAACTGTTCCTATTAAGTACCTACTGAGTTGCATGGATGTATAGTCAAATCACATTTTATTGGTCACATACACGTGTTTAGCAGATGTTATTGTGAGTGTAGAGAAATGCTTGTGCTTCTAGCTCCAACAGTGCAGTAAGATCTAACACGTAATATCTAACAGTTTCACAACATATTCCCAAAACACAAGTATAGTGGTGTAGTAGTGTAACAGTGTGGTATAGTGGTATAGTAGTGTAACAGTGTGGTATAGTGGTATAGTAGTGTAACAGTGTGGTATAGTAGTGTAACAGTGTGGTATAGTAGTGTAACAGTGTGGTATAGTAGTGTAACAGTGTGGTATAGTAGTGTAACAGTGTGGTATAGTAGTGTAACAGTGTGGTATAGCAGTGTAACAGTGTGGTATAGCAGTGTAACAGTGTGGTATAGTAGTGTAACAGTGTGGTATAGTAGTGTAACCGTGTGGTATAGTGGTATAGTAGTGTAACAGTGTGGTATAGTAGTGTAACTGTGTGGTACAGTAGTGTAACAGTGTGGTATAGCAGTGTAACAGTGTGGTATAGCAGTGTAACAGTGTGGTACAGTAGTGTAACAGTGTGGTACAGTAGTGTAACAGTGTGGTATAGTGGTATAGTAGTGTAACAGTGTGGTATAGTAGTGTAACTGTGTGGTACAGTAGTGTAACAGTGTGGTATAGTAGTGTAACAGTGTGGTATAGTAGTGTAACAGTGTGGTATAGTAGTGTAACGGTGTGGTATAGTAGTGTAACGGTGTGGTATAGTAGTGTAACAGTGTGGTATAGTAGTGTAACGGTGTGGTATAGTAGTGTAACAGTGTGGTATAGTGATATAGTAGTGTAACGTGTGGTATAGTAGTGTAACAGTGTGGTATAGTAGTGGAACAGTGTGGTATAGTGATACAGCAGTGTAACAGTGTGGTATAGTAGTGTAACGGTGTGGTATAGTAGTGTAACGGTGTGGTATAGTAGTGTAACAGTGTGGTATAGTAGTGTAACAGTGTGGTATAGTAGTGTAACAGTGCGGTATAGTGATGTAGTAGTGTAACAGTGTGGTATAGTAGTGTAACAGTGTGGTATAGTAGTGTAACAGTGTGGTATAGTGGTATAGTAGTGTAACAGTGTGGTATAGTAGTGTAACAGTGTGGTATAGTAGTGTAACAGTGTGGTATAGTGATGTAGTAGTGTAACGTGTGGTATAGTAGTGTAACAGTGTGGTATAGTAGTGTAAGAGTGTGGTATAGCAGTGTAACAGTGTGGTATAGCAGTGTAACAGGGTGGTATAGTGGTATAGTAGTGTAACGTTGTGGTATAGTAGTGTAAAAGTGTGGTATAGTAGTGTAACAGTGTGGTATAGTAGTGTAACAGTATGGTATAGTAGTGTAACAGTGTGGTATAGTAGTGTAACAGTGTGGTAAAGTGGTATAGTAGTGTAACAGTGTGGTATAGTAGTGTAACGGTGTGGTATAGTAGTGTAACGGTGTGGTATAGTAGTGTAACGGTGTGGTATAGTAGTGTAACGGTGTGGTATAGTAGTGTAACAGTGTGGTATAGTAGTGTAACAGTGTGGTATAGTGATATAGTAGTGTAACGTGTGGTATAGTAGTGTAACAGTGTGGTATAGTAGTGTAACGGTGTGGTATAACAGTGTGGTATAGTGGTATAGTAGTGTAACGTGTGGTATAGTGATATAGTAGTGTAACATTGTGGTATAGTAGTGTAAAAGTGTGGTATAGTAGTGTAACAGTGTGGTATAGTAGTGTAACAGTGTGGTATAGTAGTGTAACAGTGTGGTAAAGTGGTATAGTAGTGTAACAGTGTGGTATAGTAGTGTAACGGTGTGGTATAGTAGTGTAACAGTGTGGTGTAGTGGTGTAACAGTGTGGTATAGTGGTGTAACAGTGTGGTACAGTAGTGTAACAGTGTGGTATAGTAGTGTAACAGTGTGGTGTAGTAGAGTAACAGTGTGGTATAGCAGTGTGGTATAGTAGTGTAACAGTGTGGTATAGTAGTGTAACAGCGAGGTATAGTAGTGTAACAGCGTGGTATAGTGGTATAGTAGTGTAACAGTGTGGTATAGTAGTGTAACAGTGTGGTATAGTAGTGTAACAGTGTGGTATAGTAGTGTAACAGTGTGGTATAGTAGTGTAACAGTGTGGTATAGTAGTGTAACAGTGTGGTATAGTAGTGTAACGGTGTGGTATAGTAGTGTAACAGTGTGGTATAGTAGTGTAACAGTGTGGTATAGTAGTGTAACAGTGTGGTATAGTAGTGTAACGGTGTGGTATAGTAGTGTAACAGTGTGGTATAGTAGTGTAACAGTGTGGTATAGTAGTGTAACAGTGTGGTATAGTAGTGTAACAGTGTGGTATAGTAGTGTAACAGTGTGGTATAGTAGTGTAACAGTGTGGTATAGTAGTGTAACAGTGTGGTATAGTAGTGTAACAGCGTGGTATAGCAGTGTAACAGCGTGGTATAGCAGTGTACCAGGGCGGTATAGTGGTATAGTAGTGTAACAGTGTGGTATAGTAGTGTAACGGTGTGGTATAGTGGTATAGTAGTGTAACATTGTGGTATAGTAGTGTAACAGTGTGGTATAGTAGTGTAACAGTGTGGTATAGTAGTGTAACAGTGTGGTATAGTGGTATAGCAGTGTAACAGTGTGGTATAGCAGTGTAACAGTGTGGTATAGCCGTGTAACAGTGTGGTATAGTACTGTACAGTGTGGTATGGTGGTATAGTAGTGTAACAGTGTGGTATAGTAGTGTAACAGTGTGGTATGGTAGTGTAACAGTGTGGTATAGCAGTGTGACAGTGTGGTATAGCAGTGTAACAGTGTGGTATAGTAGTGTAACAGTGTGGTATAGTAGTGTAACGGTGTGGTATAGTAGTGTAATGGTGTGGTATAGTAGTGTAACTGTGTGGTATAGTAGTGTACCAGTGTGGTATAGCAGTGTAACAGTGTAGTATAGTGGTATAGTAGTGAACCGGTGTGGTATAGTAGTGTAACTGTGTGGTATAGTAGTGTACCAGTGTGGTATAGCAGTGTAACAGTGTAGTATAGTGGTATAGTAGTGTACCGGTGTGGTATAGTGGAATAGTACGGTAACAGTGTGGTATAGTGGTGTAACAGGGTGGTATAGTAGTGTAACAAGGTGGTATAGTAGTGTAACAGCGTGGTATAGTAGTGTAACAGCAGTGGTGGAGTGGAATAGTACGGTAACAGTGTGGTATAGTAGTGTAACAGTGTGGTATAGTAGTGTAACGGTGTGGTATAGTAGTGTAACGGTGTGGTATAGTAGTGTAACGGTGTGGTATAGTAGTGTAACGGTGTGGTATAGTAGTGTAACAGTGTGGTATAGTAGTGTAACAGTGTGGTATAGTGATATAGTAGTGTAACGTGTGGTATAGTAGTGTAACAGTGTGGTATAGTAGTGTAACGGTGTGGTATAACAGTGTGGTATAGTGGTATAGTAGTGTAACGTGTGGTATAGTGATATAGTAGTGTAACATTGTGGTATAGTAGTGTAAAAGTGTGGTATAGTAGTGTAACAGTGTGGTATAGTAGTGTAACAGTGTGGTATAGTAGTGTAACAGTGTGGTAAAGTGGTATAGTAGTGTAACAGTGTGGTATAGTAGTGTAACGGTGTGGTATAGTAGTGTAACAGTGTGGTGTAGTGGTGTAACAGTGTGGTATAGTGGTGTAACAGTGTGGTACAGTAGTGTAACAGTGTGGTATAGTAGTGTAACAGTGTGGTGTAGTAGAGTAACAGTGTGGTATAGCAGTGTGGTATAGTAGTGTAACAGTGTGGTATAGTAGTGTAACAGCGAGGTATAGTAGTGTAACAGCGTGGTATAGTGGTATAGTAGTGTAACAGTGTGGTATAGTAGTGTAACAGTGTGGTATAGTAGTGTAACAGTGTGGTATAGTAGTGTAACAGTGTGGTATAGTAGTGTAACAGTGTGGTATAGTAGTGTAACAGTGTGGTATAGTAGTGTAACGGTGTGGTATAGTAGTGTAACAGTGTGGTATAGTAGTGTAACAGTGTGGTATAGTAGTGTAACAGTGTGGTATAGTAGTGTAACGGTGTGGTATAGTAGTGTAACAGTGTGGTATAGTAGTGTAACAGTGTGGTATAGTAGTGTAACAGTGTGGTATAGTAGTGTAACAGTGTGGTATAGTAGTGTAACAGTGTGGTATAGTAGTGTAACAGCGTGGTATAGCAGTGTAACAGCGTGGTATAGCAGTGTACCAGGGCGGTATAGTGGTATAGTAGTGTAACAGTGTGGTATAGTAGTGTAACGGTGTGGTATAGTGGTATAGTAGTGTAACATTGTGGTATAGTAGTGTAACAGTGTGGTATAGTAGTGTAACAGTGTGGTATAGTAGTGTAACAGTGTGGTATAGTGGTATAGCAGTGTAACAGTGTGGTATAGCAGTGTAACAGTGTGGTATAGCCGTGTAACAGTGTGGTATAGTACTGTACAGTGTGGTATGGTGGTATAGTAGTGTAACAGTGTGGTATAGTAGTGTAACAGTGTGGTATGGTAGTGTAACAGTGTGGTATAGCAGTGTGACAGTGTGGTATAGCAGTGTAACAGTGTGGTATAGTAGTGTAACAGTGTGGTATAGTAGTGTAACGGTGTGGTATAGTAGTGTAATGGTGTGGTATAGTAGTGTAACTGTGTGGTATAGTAGTGTACCAGTGTGGTATAGCAGTGTAACAGTGTAGTATAGTGGTATAGTAGTGAACCGGTGTGGTATAGTAGTGTAACTGTGTGGTATAGTAGTGTACCAGTGTGGTATAGCAGTGTAACAGTGTAGTATAGTGGTATAGTAGTGTACCGGTGTGGTATAGTGGAATAGTACGGTAACAGTGTGGTATAGTGGTGTAACAGGGTGGTATAGTAGTGTAACAAGGTGGTATAGTAGTGTAACAGCGTGGTATAGTAGTGTAACAGCAGTGGTGGAGTGGAATAGTACGGTAACAGTGTGGTATAGTAGTGTAACAGGGTGGTATAGTAGTGTAACAGGGTGGTATAGTAGTGTAACAGGGTGGTATAGTGGAATAGTACGGTAACAGTGTGGTATAGTAGTGTAACAGCGTGGTATAGTAGTGTAACAGTGTGGTATAGCAGTGTAACATGGTGGTATAGTAGTGTAACAGTGTGGTATAGTAGTGTAAAAGGGAAGTATAGTAGTGTAACGTGTGGTATAGTAGTGTACAGTGTGGTATAGTGGTATAGCAGTGTAACAGTGTGGTATAGCCGTGTAACAGTGTGGTATAGTACTGTACAGTGTGGTATAGTGGTATAGTAGTGTAACCGTGTGGTATAGCAGTGTAACAGTGTGGTATAGTAGTGTAACAGTGTGGTATAGTAGTGTAACAGTGTGGTATAGTAGTGTAACAGTGCGGTATAGTGGTATAGTAGTGTATCAGTAATCTAACAGTATTGTAATAGTACTGTACTAGTATAGTAGTGTAACCGTAGTGTAATATTGTAGTATTGCAACCGTAGTGTAATAGTACAGTATTGTAACAGTAGTGTAATAGTACAGCATTGTAGCCGTAGTGTAACAGTATAGTATTGTAACCGTAGTGTAATATTGTAGTATTGCAACCGTAGTGTAATAGTATAGTATTGTAACCGTAGTGTAATAGTACAGTATTGTAACAGTAGTGTAACAGTATAGTAGTGTAATAGTACAGTATTGTAACCGTAGTGTAATAGTACAGTATTGTTACAGTAGTGTAATAGTATAGTAGTGTAATAGTACAGTATTGTAACCGTAGTGTAATAGTACAGTATTGTAACAGTAGTGTAATAGTATAGTAGTGTAATAGTACAGTATTGTAACCGTAGTGTAATAGTACAGTATTGTAACAGTAGTGTAATAGTATAGTAGTGTAATAGTACAGTATTGTAACCGTAGTGTAATAGTATAGTAGTGTAATAGTACAGTATTGTAACCGTAGTGTAATAGTATAGTAGTGTAATAGTACAGTATTGTAACCGTAGTGTAATAGTATAGTAGTGTAATAGTACAGTATGTTAACAGTAGTGTAATAGTATAGTAGTGTAATAGTACAGTATTGTAACCGTAGTGTAATAGTATAGTAGTGTAATAGTACAGTATTGTAACCGTAGTGTAACAGTACAGTATTGTAACCGTAGTGTAATAGTATAGTAGTGTAATAGTACAGTATTGTAACCGTAGTGTAACAGTACAGTATTGTAACCGTAGTGTAATAGTATAGTAGTGTAATAGTACAGTATTGTAACGTAGTGTAATAGTATAGTATTGTAATAGTACAGTATTGTAACCGTAGTGTAATATTGTAGTATTGTAACCGTAGTGTAATAGTATAGTAGTGTAATAGTACAGTATTGTAACCGTAGTGTAATAGTACAGTATTGTAACCGTAGTGTAATAGTATAGTAGTGTAATAGTACAGTATTGTAACCGTAGTGTAATAGTACAGTATTGTAACCGTAGTGTAATATTGTAGTATTGTAACCGTAGTGTAATAGTACAGTATTGTAACCGTAGTGTAATATTGTAGTATTGTAACCGTAGTGTAATAGTATAGTAGTGTAATAGTACAGTATTGTAACCGTAGTGTAATAGTATAGTAGTGTAATAGTACAGTATTGTAACCGTAGTGTAATAGTATAGTATTGTAAGCGTAGTGTAATAGTCTAGTATTGTAACCGTAGTGTAATAGTACAGTATTGTAACTGTAGTGTAATAGTACAGTATTGTAACCGTAGTGTACTATTGTAGTATTGTAACCGTAGTGTAATATTGTAGTATTATAACCGTAGTGTAATATTGTAGTATTGTAACCGTAGTGTAATAGTCTAGTATTGTAACCGTAGTGTAATAGTCTAGTATTGTAACCGTAGTGTAATATTGTAGTATTGTAACCGTAGTGTAATAGTATAGTAGTGTAATAGTACAGTATTGTAACCGTAGTGTAATAGTATAGTAGTGTAATAGTACAGTATTGTAACCGTAGTGTAATAGTATAGTATTGTAACCATAGTGTAATAGTATAGTATTGTAACCGTAGTGTAATAGTCTAGTATTGTAACCGTAGTGTAATAGTACAGTATTGTAACCGTAGCGTAATAGTACAGTATTGTAACCATAGTGTACTATTGTAGTATTGTAACCGTGGTGTAATATTGTAGTATTGTAACCGTAGTGTAATATTGTAGTCTTGTAACCGTAGTGTAATAGTATAGTATTGTAACCGTAGTGTAATAGTACAGTATTGTAACCGTAGTGTAATAGTATAGTAGTGTAATAGTACAGTATTGTAACCGTAGTGTAATAGTATAGTATTGTAACCGTAGTGTAATAGTCTAGTATTGTAACCGTAGTGTAATAGTACAGTATTGTAACCGTAGTGCAATAGTATAGTATTGTAACCGTAGTGTAACAGTATAGTATTGTAACCGTCGTGTAATAGTACAGTATTGTAACAGTAGTGTAATAGTATAGTATTGTAACCGTAGTGTAACAGTACAGTATTGTAACAGTAGTGTAATAGTACAGTATTGTAACCGTAGTGTAATAGTATAGTAGTGTAATAGTACAGTATTGTAACCGTAGTGTAATAGTACAGTATTGTAACCGTAGTGTAATAGTACAGTATTGTAACCGTAGTGTAATAGTATAGTATTGTAACCGTAGTGTAATAGTACAGTATTGTAACCGTAGTGTAATAGTACAGTATTGTAACCGTAGTGTAATAGTATAGTAGTGTAATAGTACAGTATTGTAACCGTAGTGTAATAGTATAGTAGTGTAATAGTCTAGTATTGTAACCGTAGTGTAATAGTACAGTATTGTAACCGTAGTGTAATAGTATAGTAGTGTAATAGTACAGTATTGTAACCGTAGTGTAATAGTACAGTATTGTAACCGTAGTGTAATAGTATAGTAGTGTAATAGTACAGTATTGTAACCGTAGTGTAATAGTATAGTAGTGTAATAGTCTAGTATTGTAACCGTAGTGTAATAGTCTAGTATTGTAACCGTAGTGTAATAGTACAGTATTGTAACCGTAGTGTAATAGTATAGTAGTGTAATAGTACAGTATTGTAACCGTAGTGTAATAGTATAGTAGTGTAATAGTACAGTATTGTAACCGTAGTGTAATAGAATAGTATTGTAACCGTAGTGTAATAGTCTAGTATTGTAACCGTAGTGTAATAGTCTAGTATTGTAACCGTAGTGTAATAGTAGTGTAACAGTATTGTAATATTGTAGTACGGTACCTTGGCCTTGCTGCTCTCACAGGACTGCAGGCTGGCTAGGATTTGGCTCTCGATGGCCTGGACCCAGGCGTCTCTCTCCTCGTACGAGGTGGCCTCAAAGTGCCACGTCTGGCCCGTCAAAGACACAATGGTCAACTCAAAGTTCTCCTCTTGTTCTGGAGGACAGAGGGATATAGGGAGGGAGAGAAAGAGAGGGTCACTTTTAGGGTTGGTGGCATACACACATCTATTGCACTGCTACATACACCCCTAATGCACTGCTACACACACACACACACACACACACACACACACACACACACACACCTAATGCACTGCCACACACACACACAAACTCAGGACCCTGTCTTTCAAAGATAATTTGGAAAAATCCAAATAACTTCACTGATCTTCATTGTAAAGGGTTTAAACACTGTTTCCCATTATTGTTCAATGGACCATAAACAATTAATGAACATGCACCTGTGGAACGTTCGTTAAGACACTAACAGCTTACAGACGGTAGGCAATTAAGGTCACAGTTATGAAAACTTAGGACACTAAAGAGGCCTTTCTACTGACTCTGAAAAACACCAAAAGAAAGATGCCTAGGGTCCCTGCTCATCTGCATGAACATGTCTTCGGCATGCTGCAAGGAGGCATGAGGACTGCAGATGTGGCCAGGGCAATAAATTGCAATGTCCGTACTGTGAGACGCCTAAGACAGCGCTACAGGGAGACAGGACGGACAGCTGATCGTCCTCACAGCGGCAGATCACGTGTAACAACACCTGCACAGGATCGGTACATCCGAACATCACACCTGCGGGACAGGTACAGGATAGCAACAACAACTGCCCGAGTTACACCAGGAACGCACAAAACCTCCATCGGTGCTCAGACTGTCCTCAATAGGCTGAGAGAGGCTGGACTAAGGGCTTGTAGGCCTGTTGTAAGGCAGGTCCTCACCAGACATAACCGGCAACAACGTCACCTATGGGCACAAACCCACCGTCGCTGGACCAGACAGGACTGGACAGGACTGGAAAAAAGTGCTCTTCAAGGTTTTGTCTCACCGGGGTGATGGTCGGATTTGCGTTTATCGTCGAAGGAATGAGCGTTACATCGAGGCCTGTACTCTGGAGCGGGATCGATTTGGAGGTGGAGGGTCCGTCATGGTCTGGGGCGGTGTGTCACAGCATCATCGGACTGAGCTTGTTGTCATTACAGACAATCTCAACGCTGTGCGTTACAGGGCAGACATCCTCCTCCCTCATGTGGTACCCTTCCTGCAGGCTCATTCTGACATGTCCCTCCAGCATGACAATGCCACTGTGCCAGTAAGTTCCCCTAACCTGCTACGTTAGTTCCCCTAACCTGCTACGTTAGTTCCCCTAACCTGCTACGCTAGTTCCCCTAACCTGCTACGTTAGTTCCCCTAACCTGCTACGCTAGTTCCCCTAACCTGCTACGCTAGTTCTCCTAACCTGCTACGCTAGTTCTCCTAACCTGCTATGTTAATTGTCCTAACCTGCTATGTTAGTTCTCCTAACCTGCTATGTTAATTCTCCTAATCTGCTATGTTAATTCTCCTAATCTGCTATGTTAATTCTCCTAACCTGCTATGTTAATTCTCCTAACCTGCTACGTTAATTATCCTAACCTGCTATGTTAATTCTCCTAATCTGCTATGTTAATTCTCCTAATCTGCTATGTTAATTCTCCTAACCTGCTATGTTAATTCTCCTAATCTGCTACGTTAATTATCCTAACCTGCTACAAAAGTCACTTCTGTCTGTAGCTGTGTTCCATCTCATCAAAACCTTTTTCAGTGGAACAGAGCAGAACAGTCTGTCAGCTCTACCACAGATCCTAGTGACCTCTAGAACCCCTCCACATCCGTCCCCCTGCGGCCAGGATATCCCCCCAATTACAGGCCCCGTGGCCCCCAGTGGCCACCCCAGGACCCTTAGCTATCAGTGGTCCAGAATAAAGGCCAGTCATTACAATCACAACCCCCCCCCCCCCCCCCCTAGAGGGGAACACATGGATCTGCTACCCAAACCTCACCCAACATAGGCTAAATGGGGCCAATGAGGACTCTGTTTTAGAGAGTGACGCAGGCTCTTTCACAGTTAACGTCAAAGCCCTGACATTGTGTGTGTGTCTCATTTGCGAGGTCACATTTGGAAGCTGTTAAGAACAAAAGGAGGGATTGAAGAAGAGGTGAAGTGGAGGAACATGGCAGGGTGGGAAGGGAGGGAAGGGCACAGCTGGTTCTAACAAGAGACCCTCTGATGAGGGAGATCAGACACCAACCTGGTTCCGTTTACAATTTACTCCAATGAGAAGAGACAGGGGGCCCAATTACATAATGAGGAGCCAATCAGCCCCCTCCTCACCCCCCATCAGCCCTCCAGCATGTGCTAATCAGAGTGCTTCTCAATAGGACTACCTGAGGAACCGGTGAGGGCAGCAGCACCACGGTCTTGTAGTGACTGACTTGTCATCAGTAGAAGCTAGCTACATTGGTGGTAGCTGCGTTAACAGCTTATGGCTCTGGAGTGCATGAAACCTATATACTTCAATAATACATTCCAGCACTAGTGAACCAGTTAGAATAGACTAGTAATCACTGACAGCTTTGTGATGTGTTCTGTCTGGGAGTGGAGGTCTGATCACCTCCCTGGGAGAAGATTACAAGTTTAATCAGCCGACAAAAGGGAGAACGGCCAGAGAGAGAGAGAGAGTCAGGCTAGAGGAGCCAAACCATTTACTCCTCTCCTCCTTTTCCTCACTCACTCATTTAGCTAATTGGCTTCCTCTCAGAGACCAGTGAAGCTGAAGTTCCCTTCTGGCTTCAGAGTGTTCAGACCCACAATGAAAGGCCTTTGTCTCCCTACATCTCTCTCTGCCTGTCTAAGGATGGGAGGATAGGCCCTGTAGCTAAATAAGTTAGAAACCTGAAGAGCCTTTAACTTCCTGCATGTGTAAAGAGACTGAAGATGTCTCACTGTCTTTAGATGACATGATTCATCTGAAATAACATCTTCCATCTCATCCTACAACCTTAAAGCTAATTTTCATCTTAGAGACATAGCTACAGTTGAAGACCTAAAGTACTTCTGCAGAGGTCAAATACTGTCCCTAAAGAGGCCTATCTGATGTGTCTCTCCCTATTTGTGTAAGAGAGCTCCTGGGACTGTGATGTCGTCTCGTCCTAGATTGGGCCGCGCCCCTCAAACGCTGACAAGCCCTGTGGGGTCAGGAACAATGTTCTCATCATAATTAAATGTTCCTGCTTTTCTCTGCAGAGGGGGAGAGAGGGGGTGGTTGTTTGACAATTATGGAAACCAACAATGCAGAAAGCCGAGCCCAGCTAGCCGAGGTATAAATTAATACTGTTCCAACCCCCATCGCTCCTCCCCCTCCTCATTCTCAAGTCGATTAATGAATTTCAAAATAAAAATGAAAGGGCATTAGGCTGTGCAACTGTGTAACCCCCCCCCCCCCCCCCCCCCTTTCGAACACTCCCACCCCCACTTTTCCTCTGCTAACCCTGAAATGAGGTGGCCATTACTGGGAGGCCCACAGAGTCATGAGTCATGACAGGCTGCCTCAGCCTGTCTCCTACACTGCCCTGATATACCACAGCCTGTCTGTCTCCTACACTGTCCTGATATACCACAGCCTGTCTGTCTCCTACACTGCCCTGATATACCACAGCCTGTCTGTCTCCTACACTGCCCTGATATACCACAGCCTGTCTGTCTCCTACACTGCCCTGATATACCACAGCCTGTCTGTCTCTCTCCTATACTGCCCTGATATACCACAGCCTGTCTGTCTCCTACACTGCCCTGATATACCACAGCCTGTCTCTCTCCTACACTGCCCTGATATACCACAGCCTGTCTCTCTCCTACACTGCCCTGATATACCACAGCCTGTCTCTCTCCTACACTGCCCTGATTTACCACAGCCTGTCTATCTCCTATACTGCCCTGATATACCACAGCCTGTCTGTCTCCTATACTGCCCTGATATACCACAGCCTGTCTCCTACACTGCCCTGATATACCACAGCCTGTCTGTCTCCTACACTGCCCTGATATACCACAGCCTGTCTGTCTCCTACACTGCCCTGATATACCACAGCCTGTCTGGCTCCTATACTGCCCTGATATACCACAGCCTGTCTGTCTCATATACTGCCCTGATATACCACAGCCTGTCTGTCTCATATACTGCCCTGATATACCACAGCATGTCTCTCTCCTATACTGCCCTGATATACCACATCTTGTCTTTCTCCAATACTGCTCTGATATACCACAGCCTGTCTGTCTCTCTCCTATACTGCCCTGATATACCACATCTTGTCTTTCTCCAATACTGCTCTGATATACCACATCCTGTGTCTGTCTGTCTGTCTCCTATACGTCTCTGATATACCACAGCCTGTGTCTGTCTGTCTCCTATACGTCTCTGATATAGCGCAGCCTGAATTGAAACCTGTCTGGCAGTGTGAGAAGGCCCTTGGTTAGATTTGATATGTGTATCACAACATAAGCTATCTGTTAACCTGAGATTTCTCAAAGGGAAATGGGCACACACACACACACACACACACATCAGCCTTTATTTGATTTACTGTTTCAGGCACACACGCAGGGGGACACACTCGCACTCTCCATCGCCCGCCACTCGTAGTAATCACACCACTGCTCTGAGCTACAGGGGAGAGCGAGAGAGAGAGCAAAGAGCGAGAGAGAGAGAGTGGTGCTGTCGTCGGGGCAATTTGTGAACTCTGACATGGCCAATCTTTAACAGCACAACAATACACACCCAAATATCATATAGACCGTTCACCAATTCCAGGCAGTACAGAGGAAAGGCAGCACTAAACATGTGGATGGACCAGGGCTTAGGCCCAGGCCCTGCTAGAGTAACCCAACTGAGAGAGGGTGTATGTGGGGTTGGGTGGGTCTGGGGACTGCAATGAGGGGGAGGATGCGTCTGGAAAAAGGGAGAGGGGGAAGGAGGGGGGGTGAGGCTCAGGAAACAGAAATTAAAAGCCTTAAATGTCAGTGCACACAGTATTGCTTGGTGAAACAGGTCATTACTCCCTATAGTATTACCACCATTTTACAGCATTAATAACCTGGAAAATAGTGCAGCAATTGCTCACGTCTCAAGAAAGAAATATTTATTTCTTATTGAACAAGTACATAAGGGGGGGGGGGGGTTGGCCAATGGAATATAGGGAACTCTTCCTGCTGTTGATTATGATGCCTGATGCTGTCCATCACATACAGTAAAAACCATGAGCCACGAGTTAAGTTGGGGACTGCCGAAGCACAGGGGAGAAAAGTCACAAGGCACCACACAAACACACACACGCACTGACGTCCATGACACCAGAGAGAGTGCATGCTCCAGGATGCTCTGTGTGTCTAAGGTGTCTGACTTGGCAGTGAGAGGGGGGACAGGGGGATGGGGGGGCAGAGGAAAGTACACATGGACATCAGGCGCAAACATGTCCACTGAGAAAGGTCAAAGGGCAAAGATGGAGACATGTGGACATGGTGGAGTGGAAGGCTGCCATCTTGGGTGTGTGAATTATCTCCATCATGGTGGGTTAACCAGTCACTTAGTTAGTTACAGTGCCTTGCTAAAGTATTCGGCCCCCTTGAACTTTGCGACCTTTTGCCACATTTCAGGCTTCAAACATAAAGATATAAAACTGTATTTTTTTGTGAAGAATCAACAACAAGTGGGACACAATCATGAAGTGGAACGACATTTATTGGATATTTAAAACTTTTTTAACAAATCAAAAACTGAAAAATTGGGCGTGCAAAATTATTCAGCCCCCTTAAGTTAATACTTTGTAGCGCACCTTTTGCTGCGATTACAGCTGTAAGTCGCTTGGGGTATGTCTCTATCAGTTTTGCACATCGAGAGACTGACATTTTTTCCCCATTCCTCCTTGCAAAACAGCTCGAGCTCAGTGAGGTTGGATGGAGAGCATTTGTGAACAGCAGTTTTCAGTTCTTTCCACAGATTCTCGATTGGATTCAGGTCTGGACTTTGACTTGGCCATTCTAACACCTGGATATGTTTATTTTTGAACCATTCCATTGTAGATTTTGCTTTATGTTTTGGATCATTGTCTTGTTGGAAGACAAATCTCTGTCCCAGTCTCAGGTCTTTTGCAGACTCCATCAGGTTTTCTTCCAGAATGGTCCTGTATTTGGCTCCATCCATCTTCCCATCAATTTTAACCATCTTCCCTGTCCCTGCTGAAGAAAAGCAGGCCCAAACCATGATGCTGCCACCACCATGTTTGACAGTGAGGATGGTGTGTTCAGGGTGATGAGCTGTGTTGCTTTTACGCCAAACATAACGTTTTGCATTGTTGCCAAAAAGTTCAATTTTCGTTTCATCTGACCAGAGCACCTTCTTCCACATGTTTGGTGTGTCTCCCAGGTGGCTTGTGGCAAAATTTTAAACGACACTTTTTATGGATATCTTTAAGAAATGGCTTTCTTCTTGCCACTCTTCCATAAAGGCCAGATTTGTGCAATATACGACTGATTGTTGTCCTATGGACAGAGTCTCCCACCTCAGCTGTAGATCTCTGCAGTTCATCCAGAGTGATCATGGGCCTCTTGGCTGCATCTCTGATCAGTCTTCTCCTTGTATGAGCTGAAAGTTTAGAGGGACGGCCAGGTCTTGGTAGATTTGCAGTGGTCTGATACTCCTTCCATTTCAATATTATTGCTTGCACAGTGCTCCTTGGGATGTTTAAAGCTTGGGAAATCTTTTTGTATCCAAATCCGGCTTTACACTTCTTCACAACAGTATCTCGGACCTGCCTGGTGTGTTCCTTGTTCTTCATGATGCTCTCTGCGCTTTTAACGGACCTCTGAGACTATCACAGTGCAGGTGTATTTATACAGAGACTTGATTACACACAGGTGGATTGTATTTATCATCATTAGTCATTTAGGTCAACATTGGATCATTCAGAGATCCTCACTGAACTTCTGGAGAGAGTTTGCTGCACTGAAAGTAAAGGGGCTGAATAATTTTGCACGCCCAATTTTTCTGTTTTTGATTTGTTAAAAAAGTTTGAAATATCCAATAAATGGCGTTCCACTTCATGATTGTGTCCCACTTGTTGTTGATTCTTCACAAAAAAAATACAGTTTTATATCTTTATGTTTGAAGCCTGAAATGTGGCAAAAGGTCGCAAAGTTCAAGGGGGCCGAATACTTTCGCAAGGCACTGTAGTTACCTTCCCAGTTGCTGTTACTCTCTCCATCATGGTGGGTTAACCAGTCAGTTAGTTAGTTACCTTGCCAGTTGCTGTTACTCTCTCCTTCATGGTGGGTTAACTAGTCAGTTAGTTAGTTACCTTCCCAGTTGCTGTTACTCTTCTCCATCATGGTGGGTTAACTAGTCAGTTAGTTACCTTCCCAGTTGCTGTTACTCTCTCCATCATGGTGGGTTAACTAGTCAGTTAGTTAGTTAGTTACCTTCCCAGTTGCTGTTACTCTCTCCATCATGGTGGGTTAACCAGTCAGTTAGTTAGTTACCTTCCCAGTTGTTGTTACTCTCTCCATCATGGTGGGTTAACCAGTCAGTTAGTTAGTTACCTTCCCAGTTGCTGTTACTCTCTCCATCATGGTGGGTTAACCAGTCAGTTAGTTAGTTACCTTCCCAGTTGCTGTTACTCTCTCCATCATGGTGGGTTAACTAGTCAGTTAGTTACCTTCCCAGTTGCTGTTACTCTCTCCATCATGGTGGGTTAACCAGTCAGTTAGTTAGTTACCTTCCCAGTTACTGTTACTCTCTCCATCATGGTGGGTTAACCAGTCAGTTAGTTAGTTACCTTCCCAGTTGCTGTTACTCTCTCCATCATGGTGGGTTAACCAGTCAGTTAGTTACCTTCCCAGTTGCTGTTACTCTCTCCATCATAGTGGGTTAACCAGTTAGTTAGTTACCTTCCCAGCTGTTGTTACTCTCTCCATCATGGTGGGTTAACCAGTCAGTTAGTTAGTTACCTTCCCAGTTGCTGTTACTCTCTCCATCATGGTGGGTTAACTAGTCAGTTAGTTAGTTACCTTCCCAGTTGCTGTTACTCTCTCCATCATGGTGGGTTAACCAGTCAGTTAGTTAGTTACCTTCCCAGTTGCTGTTACTCTCTCCATCATGGTGGGTTAACCAGTCAGTTAGTTAGTTACCTTCCCAGTTGCTGTTACTCTCTCCATCATAGTGGGTTAACTAGTCAGTTAGTTAGTTACCTTCCCAGTTGCTGTTACTCTCTCCATCATGGTGGGTTAACCAGTCAGTTAGTTAGTTACCTTCCCAGTTGCTGTTACTGTATATGTTACGCAGACTACCGACGCGGTTAAGTTTCCACGCTTGACGTTTGGCTGCGTCCCGACGGGCGGCAGGAGGAGAGATGGAGAGAAGAGGACAGCGGAGAAGATTGAAGACAACACAAATATAAAGACTAAAAAAGGAGAAAGGTGTAATCAACCAGCAGCACTAGAGAGGGAGGAGTCAAGTGTAATCAACCAGCAGCACTAGAGGGGGAGGAGTCAGGTGTAATCAACCAGCAGGACTAGAGGGGGAGGAGTCAGGTGTAATCAACCAGCAGCACTAGAGAGGGAGGAGTCAGGTGTAATCAACCAGCAGCACTAGAGAGGGAGGAGTCAGGTGTAATCAACCAGCAGCACTAGAGGGGGAGGAGTCAGGTGTAATCAACCAGCAGGACTAGAGAGGGAGGAGTCAGGTGTAATCAACCAGCAGCACTAGAGAGGGAGGAGTCAGGTGTAATCAACCAGCAGCACTAGAGAGGGAGGAGTCAAGTGTAATCAACCAGCAGCACTAGAGAGGGAGGAGTCAAGTGTAATCAACCAGCAGCACTAGAGAGGGAGGAGTCAGGTGTAATCAACCAGCAGCACTAGAGAGGGAGGAGTCAGGTGTAATCAACCAGCAGCACTAGAGAGGGAGGAGTCAAGTGTAATCAACCAGCAGCACTAGAGAGGGAGGAGTCAGGTGTAATCAACCAGCAGCACTAGAGAGGGAGGAGTCAGGTGTAATCAACCAGCAGCACTAGAGGGGGAGGAGTCAGGTGTAATCAACCAGCAGCCTTAGAGGGGGAGGAGTCAAGTGTAATCAACCAGCAGCCTTAGAGGGGGAGGAGTCAAGTGTAATCAACCAGCAGCACTAGAGGGGGAGGAGTCAGGTGTAATCAACCAGCAGCACTAGAGGGGGAGGAGTCAGGTGTAATCAACCAGCAGCACTAGAGGGGGGAGGAGTCAGGTGTAATCAACCAGCAGCACTAGAGGGGGAGGAGACAGGTGTAATCAACCAGCAGCAATAGAGGGGGAGGAGTCAGGTGTAATCAACCAGCAGCATTAGAGGGGGAGGAGTCATGGGCTGGGCATGGACTTGTGTGGGAGGGGCTAAGGTGAGATGCAGTGACAAATCACAAGTCAGCAGTAGAAGCAACACAGGAACAGTTGAAGCTGAACAGTACTGCCTTAACATCCTTCACAGAGACTTCTAATTTACCATGACAACCTGGCAGTGGTATGAGCACAGAATGGAAACTCAAAAAACATATAGAACAAGTCGAATAGAACTGGTTTAAAAACTAGACGTTAAACAAATCCAAGCTAAGAAAAGGTTATCAGAGGGGGGCAGAGGGGTAAAATGTTTCCCTCTCCCACTGAATGTGTTCAGGTCCTAGACTATGTGACTTCTGCTTTCACCTTCTATAATGAGGTACATACTACACTCTAAATACACACTTATTCCCCCTCGCATCTCGCCCCTGAACCCTCACAGCCCCCGCCGACGCTACTGTTATTTCCCAACATCCCCCGAGGCCTAGAAGAACATTTGCTACACAACGATATCAGAAGAGAAAGTACATTTATTCACCAGTCCCCCGCTACAGCATAGGACAAGGGAACATTCTGGTAATGGGGGTGCGAGGTTTAAATGTTAGACTGCTTGTACGAGCCTCGGTCTTATTGTCCTTCAAGGCGCTATTCTCCCACACACAGGAATCTGGAGCAATCACAAAGAAATACCCCAATATATGTTCAAGTCATTTACATCTGCACCCACACACTGCAGTGTGTGTGTGTGTGTGTGTGTGTGTGTGTGTGTGTGTGTGTGTGTGTGTGTGGTGTCTAAAATATTTGGGTCCTTTGTACTTCGGTCCTTTGTACATCCAACGAATAATGGTCTTGTGCATGGGAAAGACCACCTGGCACCTTTAACAAGTTGACCTTTAGTGTCACACCTGCTGTACCTCTATGGCTACAAAGTGACCTTAATTATCTTCCATTTTAGGGAAATGGCCAAAGCGGTTCGGCAGACCCACCTCCCCTCTAAGGGCTAAATGATAGATGCATCAAGATGCTTCAGTCACAACACAAACCACACCCACTTCTGCTCTCTCTAACAACCTGTGTGGAATGAATCCCCCAATCACCCAGTCCGCTATCTAACCACCTGATCCTTTGATCCCATACCAGATCATAGAGTGTTCTGTCCTGACTGACTAACATCTCCTCTCCAGTAATGCCTCTTTCTCCCTCCAGGAGGGAGGGATCTGCAGCTGGTCTGCCGTTCTGTGTGGGGCCTCATCTCCACCTCCCATCTCAAAGGGGCCAAAGGGGCGCTTTCATGTCCCCAGTCTCGAATCTGAGGGACAACTTTGGTATCTCCAGCGGGCTCGCGGTCAGATCCCCTTTCAAAGGTCCCACGCAGCGAGGAGCCGGACCCCGTGCTGTAGTGTATGTAACCAGGGGGTGCTAGGCAACTAACGAGGTGCTCTTACAGAGACAGTTAATTGTGGGCTGTGATCAACGGAGCACACAGAGGAGGAGTGATACACCTGATGCAGGTGGCTGTGAAAGAGAGGAAAGGGGGAGGAGAGGGATGGAGGGGTAGCGATTCGGGGGTCTCCACGTGTCAAGCATGTGGGGGGAGGGGGGGTCTGGCTTAGTGGCAGGAAGAAAGGAAGAAGATGAGTGGCGTCTTTGTTTTAGGGAGAGAGGGAAAAGAGGGGGAGGAAGAGAGGGAGGAAGAGAGGAAGAGTAGCTTTTCATTAGAAATAAAAGGATCCCCTGTTTTAGTCATGTAGGAATCCTGCTGTTTCCTCACAACCTTAAAGGGATACTTCAGGATGTTGGCAATGAAGCCCTTTATCTACTTCCCCAGATTCCGATGAAATCGTGAATACCATTTGTTAGGTGCCTATGTGCAGTTTGAAGGACGTTGTTAACTAGCATTAGCGCAATGACTGGAAGTCTATGGTAACTGCTAGCATGCTAGTAGATACCATAGACTTCCAGGCATTGCGCTAACTGAACTATCCCTTTCAGTATCCCATCCTGAAGTATCCCTTTCAGTTCACACACAGACGTGTGCACACACACACACACACACACACACACACACACACACACACACACACGGAAAGCATGGTGAGTATAATGTAATATCAGACAATTAACACACATTTTTAATGTATATTTACTAACATCTGAAGGAGAAAGAAAACAAGAGAAATAGAAAACAGAGAGAGTGACATGGAGATGGAGACCAGATAGATGAAAGAGAGAGAGAGGAAAGAGAGACATGGAGAGAAGGAGACAAGAGAGGAAAGAGACCAGATAGATGAAAGAGAGAGAGAGGAAAGAGAGACATGGAGAGAAGGAGAGACGAGGAAAGAGACCAGATAGATGACAGAGAGAGAGAGAGGTAAAAGAGACATGGAGAGAAGGAGACAAGAGAGGAAAGAGAACAGATAGATGAAAGAGAGAGAGAGAGGAAAAAGAGATAGAGAGAAGGAGACAAGAGAGGAAGGAGACAAGGAGAGACAAGAGAGATGAGAGATAGACATGGAAAGAGGAGAGCGACATGGAAAGAGGAGAGAGAAGAGAGATGAGAGACATGGAGGAGAGAGACACCAAGGAGACATGGAGAGAGGAGAGAGAAACATGGAGGAGAGAGACACCAAGGAGAGAGACATGGAGAGAGGAGAGAGCGACATGGAGGAGAGAGACACCAAGGAGACATGGAGAGAGGAGAGAGAGACATGGATAGAGGAGAGAGAAACATGGAGGAGAGAGAGATGAGAGGGAGGAGAGAGACACCAAGGAGAGAGACATGGAGAGAAGAGAGAGCGACATGGAGGAGAGAGACATGAGAGGGAGGAGAGAGACATGGAGAGAGGAGAGAAAGACACAGAGAGAGAGAGACATGAATGAGAGTGGAGAGAGAGACATGGAGAGAGGAGAGAAAGACACAGAGAGAGACATGGAGAGAGAGAAATGAAGGAGATAGGAAAGAGAGAGACATGGAGAGATAGAGTGACGTATAACCTCACGGTGGCCCTACCTGGGCTAAAGGAGAAGGAGCGGCGAGGGTGGGTACGGACCAGAGTGGAGCAGAGGGCGGCCCGCCCCGGTCCCTCGCCTCATGAATAACGGGTGTGTGTGACAGGCTGATACTTCATCTGGGTCGTGGTGTGACAGGCGTAGAGAGGCCCCACGCTGTCGCGTGGTGCTTAATGGCTAAATTGGGAGACTGTTACTAATCGCTTATTGAATAATGAAAGTGCCACAGCTGATAAAAGATTTCAATACGGTGGATTATTTATAATATTTCACTTAAGTGCCCCGCTGACGAATGGGGCGAAGGGGCTGCACAGAGGCCGGCTGGCTGGGGGAGCGTCTCACAATGCTCGGCCTTCAGAGGCCGGCTGGCTGGGGGAGCGTCTCACAACGCTCGGCCTTCAGAGGCCGGCTGGCTGGGGGAGCGTCTCACAACGCTCGGCCTTCAGAGGCCGGCTGGCTGGGGGAGCGTCTCACAACGCTCGGCCTTCAGAGGCCGGCTGGCTGGGGGAGCGTCTCACAACGCTCGGCCTTCAGAGGCCGGCTGGCTGGGGGAGCGTCTCACAACGCTCGGCCTTCAGAGGCCGGCTGGCTGGGGGAGCGTCTCACAATGCTCGGCCTTCAGAGGCCGGCTGGCTGGGGGAGCGTCTCACAATGCTCGGCCTTCGGGAAAAGCGTGCTGGGTTGGGGGTGTGAAGGAATAAAGTGTGTAACACAAGGAATTCATCCACAATGAGTAACGATTACTTGGCTATATACACGGGGTACCAGTAGGGAGTCGATGATAACTTGGCTCTATACACGGGGTACCAGTACCGAGCCAATGATAACTTGGTTATATACACGGGGTACCAGTAGGGAGTCGATGATAACTTGGTTATATACACGGGGTACCAGTACTGAGTCAATGATAACTTGGTTATATACACGGGGTACCAGTACTGAGTCAATGATAACGTGGTTATATACACGGGGTACCAGTAGGGAGTCGATGATAACTTGGCTCTATACACGGGGTACCAGTACCGAGCCAATGATAACTTGGTTATATACACGGGGTACCAGTAGGGAGTCAATGATAACTTGGTTATATACACGGGGTACCAGTACCGAGCCAATGATAACTTGGTTATATTCACGGGGTGCCAGTAGGGAGTCAATGTGCAGGAGTACGAGGTAATTGAGGTAGATATGTACATATCGGTAGAGAAAGTGACTAGACAACAGGATGATAATGAACTGTAACAGCAGCGTATGCGATGAGTCAAAAGAGTTTGTGTAAAAATGGTCAAAGCAGATAGTCAAATAGTTAACCAATAGCTACCCAGACTAAATATTTAGCAGTCTTATGGCTTGGGGATAGAAGCTGTTCAGGGTCCTGTTGGATCCAGACTTGGTGCATCGGTAATGCTTGCCAGATGCCAAGCAGTTGCCATATCAAGAGGTGATGCAGCCAGTCAAGATGCTCTCAGTGGAGCAGCTGTAGAACCTTTTGAGGATCTGAGGACCCATGCAGAATCTTTTCAGCCTCCTGAGGGGGAAGAGGTGTTGTTGTGCTCTCTTCATGGACCATGATCATTCCTTAGTGATGTGGACACAAGGAACTTCAAGCTCGTCAAGCCCGCCAGGAAATCCAGGATCAAGTTGCAGAGGGAGGTGTTTGGGTCCTTAGCATAGTGATGAGCTTGGAGTGGACTATGGTGTTGAACGCTGAGCTGAAGTCAATGAACAGCATTCTCACGTAGTTGTTCCTTTTGTCCAGGTGGGAAAGGACAGTATTTACTCTTGGTAAATACTATGGTCTACAGCTTATCATGGGGTATTTTAACTCAGGCGAGCAAAACCTCGAGACTTCCTTAATATTAGAGATCGCGCACCAGCTGTTGATAAGAGACACCACCTCCCCTGAGCTTCCCCGATGCCACTGCTCTGTTCTGCCGCTGTATAGAAAAACAACCTTGATTTATATTTACCATGTCCTTGTTCAGCCACGACTCAGAGAAACACAGGATATTACAGTTCTTCAGATCACGTTGACAGGATAGTCTCGAACAGCGCTCATCCAGTTTATTCTCCAGTGATTGCATGTTCACCAATAGCCCGTGGGTAGAGGTGGTTTATCCACTCTCCGATATAGTCTCGTCATGTATCCTGCACGCCGGCCTCTATAACGCCATCTCTGACTCCTCCTTTGTGTCGGGCTTTGGGCCTGGCCCGGGATGATCAATACAAGTTTCACCTTGTCCAAATCAAGGTTAGCGATAGCAGTTCTGATGTCCAGCTCTTTTACAGTCATAGGAAACGATGGTGGAAATTTTATATACAAAAAAATACATTCTATGGTCAGCAGCCAATAAAACGGCTGCTACTACTGCCAGTCCCATTCTAACTATGAAGGAGATTGGACAAATATTAAATCAGTTTCAAGAGCGAAGATATGAACCAGTCGCTGGACACTTTTGGTAGTTTCATAAAGCACGCTGGGTGCTACAATGATTTCAAACGGTGTCAGATCACTCACCTCAGATAAACACAAATGATTTCAAACGGTGTCAGATCACTCACCTCAGATAAACACAAATGAGCAGCACACACAGTCATGTCAATTAATACATTTCCTCCATTGAAAATAGGCTGTTTGCGAGCTAGGTGAAATATATTACACATTCAGCCCCCTACATTATAATGTCCCATTCCCAGTAATGTCTATCTGCTCCAGTATTCCTCCCAGTCCCAGCCAGCCAGGCAAGCAGGCAGGAGAGGAGATGGAGTGACCCCAGACAGAGACAGAAGACAGGCACTTGTCTTGTCAGCCACGTGATTCCCTCTGATGGAAGTGCTACACATTACATCACACATCTGCTACCAACTCTGCATCTGTTCCAGTCCCATTCACAATGGTGGGTGACGTTTTGTGTATGTGTGTGTGTGTGTGTGTGCATGAGTGAGGATGCATCAGTGTGTTTGATACCCCAAGACGGTGTATTTGAGCCTATAAACCTGTGTATCCACAAGTAAACGTGTGTTTATGAGCAAGCCATTCATCGTGACAGAGTAGTATGTCATGTTTACTATTAGCAGTGCTGAAAACACACATCTGACTGACAGACAGACAGAAAGAGAGGAGGAATGGAGGGATGAGAGAAAAGAATGGAGAACCCCCTTCCACAAGCAGAGTGATGTCAGGGGGCTCGTGGGAAGACATGGCTGCGTTTCCCATACCTGTTCCTACGGCAGCATACGGTGCCTTATCATATTCAAATACGTTATTTCATTCATTTAATGTACCATTTGTTTATCTGGTTTAAGATCATTGGAATAAAATCTCTTTAAAAAAGTTACCTGGTCCAAGACAGCTAAAGGGTCAGATATTAAGTCATCGTTGACAATCATTAGTTATCTAAAATCACCAGGTTCATCATAGTTTTGTACTTCCTAGGTTTGTTGCTCCATTCTTTTCCAGACACATTCATTCAATAGTCGAGCTTAGCACCTAGGACCCAGCTAGTGTATAGACTAGGTGTCTGTTAGCTAGGGGGAGCGTTTTAGAGGGCGGACCAGGGCTGGAAAACGGAGAGGGGAGGGGAGATGGCGTTACCTTCCCCAGTACCAGAGAGGCCGTCGGCTTTGAAGTTGCTGGTGCTCTTCTTCCGCCGGTGCTTCTTGCGGTTGGCGTGCGGCGAGGGGGGCGGGTCCATCTTAGGGCTGGTGGTGTTGGAGATGGAGGGGCTGGAGCACACAGACTCTCCCAGACCCGTGTCTACAGGGAAAGAGACAGACCGTTAGATAATACCGCTCCTCAACAACAACAAGACGAAAGCAATGAAGGACCAGAAATACTTTTGAAAATATGTTGAGAACGCAAGAGTAAACAGCAGCTAGGGCTGTGAAGGTAATGACCCTGTAACTGACGGTTATGGATGAAGACTGGCATGAAAATAAAATAACCCTCAAAAGCATTTAAAACATGCCTACATTCCTTTTAGGATAAAAATATATATATTTAACTTTATTTTCATGTAGATAAACTTTACTAATGATTATAAGCAGTTGTTTTGCTAACTTGGTCTATTAAACTTTCTACATCACTTCCTCTTTCCAACTGTCCTTTGATGCTGGAGCAGCTCATCTGCTAGATGCGGGGGTGTTCAGCTCTATAGACTATGGCACTTTGATGCTGGAGCAGCTCATCTGCTAGATGCGGGGGTTTTCAGCTCTATAGACTATGGCACTTTGATGCTGGAGCAGCTCATCTGCTAGATGCGGGGGTGTTCAGCTCTATAGACTATGGCACTTTGATGCTGGAGCAGCTCATCTGCTAGATGCGGGGGTTTTCAGCTCTATAGACTATGGCACTTTGATGCTGGAGCAGCTCATCTGCTAGATGCGGGGGTTTTCAGCTCTATAGACTATGGCACTTTGATGCTGGAGCAGCTCATCTGCTAGATGCGGGGGTTTTCAGCTCTATAGACTATGGCACTTTGATGCTGGAGCAGCTCATCTGCTAGATGCGGGGGTGTTCAGCTCTATAGACTATGGCACTGATGCTGGAGCAGCTCATCTGCAAGATGCGGGGGTGTTCAGCTCTATAGACTATGGCACTTTGATGCTGGAGCAGCTCATCTGCTAGATGCGGGGGTGTTCAGCTCTATAGACTATGGCACTTTGATGCTGGAGCAGCTCATCTGCTAGATGCGGGGGTTTTCAGCTCTAGACTATGGCACTTTGATGCTGGAGCAGCTCATCTGCTAGATGCGGGGGTGTTCATCTCTATAGACTATGGCACTTTGATGCTGGAGCAGCTCATCTGCTAGATGCGGGGGTTTTCAGCTCTAGACTATGGCACTTTGATGCTGGAGCAGCTCATCTGCTAGATGCGGGGGTGTTCATCTCTATAGACTATGGCACTGATGCTGGAGCAGCTCATCTGCTAGATGCGGGGGTGTTCATCTCTATAGACTATGGCACTTTGATGCTGGAGCAGCTCATCTGCTAGATGCGGGGGTGTTCATCTCTATAGACTATGGCACTTTGATGCTGGAGCAGCTCATCTGCTAGATGCGGGGGTTTTCAGCTCTAGACTATGGCACTTTGATGCTGGAGCAGCTCATCTGCTAGATGCGGGGGTGTTCATCTCTATAGACTATGGCACTTTGATGCTGGAGCAGCTCATCTGCTAGATGTGGGGGTGTTCAGCTCTAGACTATGGCACTTTGATGCTGGAGCAGCTCATCTGCTAGATGCGGGGGTGTTCATCTCTATAGACTATGGCACTTTGATGCTGGAGCAGCTCATCTGCTAGATGTGGGGGTGTTCAGCTCTATAGACTATGGCACTGATGCTGGAGCAGCTCATCTGCTAGATGCGGGGGTGTTCATCTCTATAGACTATGGCACTTTGATGCTGGAGCAGCTCATCTGCTAGATGTGGGGGTGTTCAGCTCTATAGACTATGGCACTTTGATGCTGGAGCAGCTCATCTGCTAGATGTGGGGGTGTTCAGCTCTATAGACTATGGCACTGATGCTGGAGCAGCTCATCTGCAAGATGCGGGGGTGTTCAGCTCTATAGACTATGGCACTTTGATGCTGGAGCAGCTCATCTGCTAGATGCGGGGGTGTTCAGCTCTATAGACTATGGCACTGATGCTGGAGCAGCTCATCTGCTAGATGTGGGGGTGTTCAGTTCTATAGACTATGGCACTTTGATGTGTTGACTTTATTTTATTCAATGCACATTTCCATTGCTTGCTAGTAAATAAATAAATAGGTATTTTACATTTTGGGGGAAGTGTCTGACTATTCATTCATTATTCAACAGCAGTGGACAATGTTGTTCTGGCTCCGAGGCCTATAACGCGCTAATGTTGTCAAACGGACAACTGGCCAATCCTCTCCAACCTGGCATGGTACAGTATCATTTGATACAGAATCTTTTCTTAATTTCTAGACTATTCAACGCTGATCAGGGCCGGTCCTGGTCCATAACCCATCCTAGGCGAGACCAAAACAAAATGAATGCCCTCCTATCCCTGCTAAGTAGAATAGTAGCCTGGGCTACACAGAGACGGCCCGCAATGCTCTTTTATGAATGCACGTGGTAGACTACTGTTTGTAAAACAGGCAATTTACCATTTATCCCTGTCATTTAGTTACATTAATTTCTGTTAATGGATGTATTAATTATAGTAATTTACCGTTCTCATTCTCGGAGTGGAAACGTTGTTAGCAGAGCCCACAACCTGCTACACTTGTGAGAAACAAGTTGTGGTTTATTTCATACCATCATTTACATGCTTCATGTGAGCAATGAGCATGTGTCTGGTTTCTCTGTCCTGTTAATGTAGACAGACTGCACACCTCTGAGCGTTCATAGAAAAACCTGGCCTGCTTCTCACAAACGTTCAATGATGGAAAGGGCCCATTCGGGGAGGTCTGATTCCTGATAGTCTTAACTCACCAACACTAATAAAGCTGAGCTTCTTGGCCTCCCGAGTGGCACAGCTGTCTAAGGCACTGCATCGCAGTGATAGAGGCGTCACTACAGAGCCGGGTTCGATCCCAGGCTGTGTTGCAGCAGGCTGCGACCGGGAGACCCATGAGGCAGCACACAATTGGCCAAGCGTCGTCCGGGTTAGGGGAGGGTTTGGTCGACTGGGATGTCCTTGTCCCATCGCGCTCTAGAGACTCCTTGTGGCGGGCCGGGCGCATGCACGCTGACTTCGGTCGCCGGCTGTACGGTGTTTCCTCCGACACATTGGTGCGGCTGGCTTCCGGGTTAAGCGATCAGTGTGTCAAGAAGCAGTGCGGCGTGGCAGGGTTGTGTTTCGGAGGACGCATGGTTCTCAACCTTCGGCACTCCCGAGTCCGTAGAGGAGTTACAACGATGGGACAAGACTGTAACTACCAATTGGATATCAGGAAATTGGAGAGAAAAAGGAGTGAGCTTCCTCACCTCACACTGCAAGTCAACGAAGTCCGCAGTTGTTTATTTTTACATCCAATTATTAGAATAGTTCCTCACAGTATTTGAAAAATCTTTCCTTGATAATCAGCATTAGTGAAAATTAGACTATGGACATGTTACATGTATTTGTTTCTATAGTAATGATTGTCAATTTCATACTATAATTCATTATTTATATATTTATATATTATTTAGAAAGCCTAAAGGTAGGCCAAGGTTTTATAAATATGTTTTAAGGAAAGGAGAAATATTTGCTTGGTCTGACATACGCTGGTGCCTTTGACTGACCGGTGTGAGTTCACTGATTCTCTCTACAGGCCTGTATGTACCTTTCCTAAAGTAGCCGGTCTGGTCTCCATCTCTTTAATAAGAATCAAACGCTCCTGTCATGATTTCATCATGTAAAAGGCTTATTTTCAGTAGCTTATATTCCACTGCCATCCAATGACCGCTGCAGCAGGGTTTGTGACCTTATGCAAATACTTCGGGAAAAGTGGGAGAAAACTCCTCGGACTTCTTTTGAATGGTTTTGTGCGACAAAATTGGAAGTGTATAAAACAAGGTATATATGCAGAAAGCCGCTGACAGGGTAGGCATTTAGACTCCTTTAATATCGTGCAAATACGAAAATGAGACAGATTATCTACAACCTGGCATTTCTGAATTGTATTCATATTTATAATGATCAAATCAAGGTTTATTTGTCACGTGCGCCGAATACAACCATTATAGCGCTATAAAATACTCCCTTCAATACAAAAGCAATTAAAGTACTTATTCCATGTTCCTTCGTTACCTCTGTGCTGTCGACACATCAGTTCTTTTGTACCACATGAACGTGTTTCCTGAATAAAAAGCAGAGAAATTACACGAAGCCCAGGTCAGGAAATGAACCCGGCTTCCTAAAATGTACTAAAAGAAAGCTTACAGTGAAAGACCTTACAGTGAAATGCTGACGTACAGGCTCTAACCAATAGTGCCAAAAAAAGGTGTGTGTGTGTGTGTGTGTGTGTGTGTGTGTGTGTGTAGGTAAGTAAAGAAATAAAACAACAGTAAAAAGACATTTGAAAATAAGAGTATAAGAGTAAGGCTATATACAGACACCGGTTAGTCAGGCTTATTGAGGTAGGATGTACATGAATGTATAGTTAAAGTGACTATGCAGATATGATAAACAGAGAGTAGCAGCAGCGTAAAAGAGGGGTTGGGGGCGCACAGTGTAAATAGTCCGGAAAACCATTTGGTTACCTGTTCAGGAGTCTTAAGGCTTGGGGGTGGATGTGTCCAGCTAGGGAAGCAGTAACACAGGAGCTGAGTGTGGATGTGTCCAGCTAGGGAAGCAGTAATACAGCAGCTGAGTGTGGATGTGTCCAGCTAGGGAAGCAGTAATACAGGAGCTGAGTGTGGATGTGTCCAGCTAGGGAAGCAGTAATACAGGAGCTGAGTGTGGACGTGTCCAGCTAGGGAAGCAGTAATACAGGGTCTGAGTGTGGACGTGTCCAGCTAGGGAAGCAGTAATACAGGGTCTGAGTGTGGATGTGTCCAGCTAGGGAAGCAGTAATACAGGGTCTGAGTGTGGATGTGTCCAGCTAGGGAAGCAGTAATACAGGAGCTGAGTGTGGATGTGTCCAGCTAGGGAAGCAGTAATACAGGGTCTGAGTGTGGACGTGTCCAGCTAGGGAAGCAGTAATACAGGAGCTGAGTGTGGATGTGTCCAGCTAGGGAAGCAGTAATACAGGGTCTGAGTGTGGATGTGTCCAGCTAGGGAAGCAGTCATACAGGAGCTGAGTCTGGATGTGTCCAGCTAGGGAAGCAGTAATACAGGAGCTGAGTGTGGATGTGTCCAGCTAGGGAAGCAGTAATACAGGAGCTGAGTGTGGATGTGTCCAGCTAGGGAAGCAGTAATACAGGGTCTGAGTGTGGATGTGTCCAGCTAGGGAAGCAGTAATACAGGAGCTGAGTGTGGATGTGTCCAGCTAGGGAAGCAGTAATACAGGAGCTGAGTGTGGACGTGTCCAGCTAGGGAAGCAGTAATACAGGGTCTGAGTGTGGACGTGTCCAGCTAGGGAAGCAGTAATACAGGAGCTGAGTGTGGACGTGTCCAGCTAGGGAAGCAGTAATACAGGGTCTGAGTGTGGACGTGTCCAGCTAGGGAAGCAGTAATACAGGGTCTGAGTGTGGATGTGTCCAGCTAGGGAAGCAGTAATACAGGGTCTGAGTGTGGATGTGTCCAGCTAGGGAAGCAGTAATACAGGAGCTGAGTGTGGATGTGTCCAGCTAGGGAAGCAGTAATACAGGGTCTGAGTGTGGACGTGTCCAGCTAGGGAAGCAGTAATACAGGAGCTGAGTGTGGATGTGTCCAGCTAGGGAAGCAGTAATACAGGAGCTGAGTGTGGACGTGTCCAGCTAGGGAAGCAGTAATACAGGAGCTGAGTGTGGACGTGTCCAGCTAGGGAAGCAGTAATACAGGAGCTGAGTGTGGATGTGTCCAGCTAGGGAAGCAGTAATACAGGAGCTGAGTGTAGATGTGTCCAGCTAGGGAAGCAGTAATACAGGAGCTGAGTGTGGATGTGTCCAGCTAGGGAAGCAGTAATACAGGGTCTGAGTGTGGATGTGTCCAGCTAGGGAAGCAGTAATACAGGGTCTGAGTGTGGACGTGTCCAGCTAGGGAAGCAGTAATACAGGAGCTGAGTGTGGATGTGTCCAGCTAGGGAAGCAGTAATACAGGAGCTGAGTGTGGATGTGTCCAGCTAGGGAAGCAGTAATACAGGAGCTGAGTGTGGACGTGTCCAGCTAGGGAAGCAGTAATACAGGGTCTGAGTGTGGATGTGTCCAGCTAGGGAAGCAGTAATACAGGAGCTGAGTGTGGATGTGTCCAGCTAGGGAAGCAGTAATACAGGGTCTGAGTGTAGATGTGTCCAGCTAGGGAAGCAGTAATACAGGAGCTGAGTGTGGATGTGTCCAGCTATGGAAGCAGTAATACAGCAGCTGAGTGTAGATGTGTCCAGCTAGGGAAGCAGTAATACAGGAGCTGAGTGTGGATGTGTCCAGCTAGGGAAGCAGTAATACAGGAGCTGAGTGTGGATGTGTCCAGCTAGGGAAGCAGTAATACAGGGTCTGAGTGTGGACGTGTCCAGCTAGGGAAGCAGTAATACAGGGTCTGAGTGTGGACGTGTCCAGCTAGGGAAGCAGTAATACAGGGTCTGAGTGTGGACGTGTCCAGCTCTATGGAGCCATTCATAGCAGCCAGTGGATGAAGCTGCCATTCATTTGGCTGTTCTCCTCCGCCTCCCCTGGCTGGCCCAGGATATCAGGCAAGGAGGCCACGAGACGCTTCACTTTTCATGCGCTGAGCTGACAGCTGTGACTTGCGGCGGAATAAAATAACATTCAGTTCCCATCAATATCAGCGTGGGCGGCGGGACTGATGTGGACAGTGGGGTTGGGGGGGCTGCTGGCACGGAGCGAGCTCCTATCACACTGATGTAGCGCCTGCTGCCCAGAACAGAACAGACAGCCTCAAGGACAGACATAACTTATTGGACTATCGTTTAGTCTCAGCTCAAGTGGAAAACGTGACAACTTATCTCTGCTGACAAGATGCCATCCTGGAGCGCACAATTAACCGCCCGGGATTAACAGTCCTCACATCTGCAGCCCCTCCTCCCTCTCCTCACCCGCATCTCCCCCCGACCCAGCCTCCCCCTCCTCTCTCTACATCACTACCTTCACATATCACACTATCCCCTCCCTCCCTCGTAGCATCCCCCTCCTCTCTCTACATCACTACCTTCACATATCACACTATCCCCTCCCTCGCTCGCAGCATCCCCCTCCTCTCTCTACATCACTACCTTCACATATCACACTATCCCCTCCCTCGCTCGCAGCATCCCCCTCCTCTCTCTACATCACTACCTTCACATATCACACTATCCCCTCCCTCGCTCGCAGCATCCCCCTCCTCTCTCTACATCACTACCTTCACATATCACACTATCCCCTCCCTCCCTCCTCTCTCTACCTTCACATATCACACTGTCCCCTCCCTCCCTCGCAGCCTCCCCCTCATCTCTTTACATCACTACCTTCACATATCACACTATCCCCTCCCTCGCTCGCAGCATCCCCCTCCTCTCTCTACATCACTACCTTCACATATCACACTATCCCCTCCCTCCCTCCTCTCTCTACCTTCACATATCACACTGTCCCCTCCCTCCCTCGCAGCCTACCCCATGTCTCTCTACAATCATCCCTCCACTGGCGCCCTCAGTATCTGTTAACTTCTTCGATATAGGGGGCGCTCTTTTAATTTTTGGATAAAAAAACATTCCCGTTTTAAACAAGATATTTTGTCACGAAAAGATGCTCGACTATGCATATACAGTGCCTTGCGAAAGTATTCGGCCCCCTTGAACTTTGCGACCTTTTGCCACATTTCAGGCTTCAAACATAGATATAAAACTGTATTTTTTTGTGAAGAATCAACAACAAGTGGGACACAATCATGAAGTGGAACAACATTTATTGGATATTTCAAACTTTTTTAACAAATCAAAAACTGAAAAATTGGGCGTGAAAATTATTCAGCCCCCTTAAGTTAATACTTTGTAGCGCCACCTTTTGCTGCGATTACAGCTGTAAGTCGCTTGGGGTATGTCTCTATCAGTTTTGCACATCGAGAGACTGACATTTTTTCCCATTCCTCCTTGCAAAACAGCTCGAGCTCAGTGAGGTTGGATGGAGAGCATTTGTGAACAGCAGTTTTCAGTTCTTTCCACAGATTCTCGATTGGATTCAGGTCTGGACTTTGACTTGGCCATTCTAACACCTGGATATGTTTATTTTTGAACCATTCCATTGTAGATTTTGCTTTATGTTTTTGATCATTGTCTTGTTGGAAGACAAATCTCCGTCCCAGTCTCAGGTCTTTTTTCTTCCAGAATGGTCCTGTATTTGGCTCCATCCATCTTCCCATCAATTTTAACCATCTTCCCTGTCCCTGCTGAAGAAAAGCAGGCCCAAACCATGATGCTGCCACCACCATGTTTGACAGTGGGGATGGTGTGTTCAGGGTGATGAGCTGTGTTGCTTTTACGCCAAACATAACGTTTTGCATTGTTGCCAAAAATTGTTGCCAATTTTGGTTTCATCTGACCAGAGCACCTTCTTCCACATGTTTGGTGTGTCTCCCAGGTGGCTTGTGGCAAACTTTAAACAACACTTTTTATGGATATCTTTAAGAAATGGCTTTCTTCTTGCCACTCTTCCATAAAGGCCAGATTTGTGCAATATACGACTGATTGTTGTCCTATGGACAGAGTCTCCCACCTCAGCTGTAGATCTCTGCAGTTCATCCAGAGTGATCATGGGCCTCTTGGCTGCATCTCTGATCAGTCTTCTCCTTGTATGAGCTGAAAGTTTAGAGGGACGGCCAGGTCTTGGTAGATTTGCAGTGGTCTGATACTCCTTCCATTTCAATATTATCGCTAGCACAGTGCTCCTTGGGATGTTTAAAGCTTGGGAAATCTTTTTGTATCCAAATCCGGCTTTAAACTTCTTCACAACAGTATCTCGGACCTGCCTGGTGTGTTCCTTGTTCTTCATGATGCTCTCTGCGCTTTTAACGGACCTCTGAGACTATCACAGTGCAGGTGCATTTATACGGAGACTTGATTACACACAGGTGGATTGTATTTATCATCATTAGTCATTTAGGTCAACATTGGATCATTCAGAGATCCTCACTGAACTTCTGGAGAGAGTTTGCTGCATTGAAAGTAAAGGGGCTGAATAATTTTGCACGCCCAATTTTTCAGTTTTTGATTTGTTAAAAACGTTTGAAATATCCAATAAATGTCGTTCCACTTCATGATTGTGTCCCACTTGTTGTTGATTCTTCACAAAAATATACAGTTTTATATCTTTATGTTTGAAGCCTGAAATGTGGCAAAAGGTCGCAAAGTTCAAGGGGGCCGAATACTTTCGCAAGGCACTGTAATTGACAGCTTTGGAAAGAAAACACTCTTGACGTTTCCAAAACTGCAAAGATATTGTCTGTGAGTGCCACAGAACTAATGCTACAGGCGAAACCAAGATGAAATTTCATACAGGAAGTGTCCCAGATTTTGAATGCGCTGTGTTCCAATGTCTCCTTATAAGGCTGTGAATGCGCCAGGAATGAGCCTACACTTTCTGACGTTTCCCCAAGGTGTCTGCAGCATTGTGACGTATTTGTAGGCATATCATTGGAAGATTGACCATAAGAGGTGCCCGCTTGGTGTCCTCCGTCAAAACTATTGCGTAATATCCAGCTGCGTGCATTTTTCCATTTGGTTCAGAGGAGAAACCAAACTGCCACGAGTGATTTATCATCGAATAGATATGTGAAAAACACCTTGAGGATTGATTCTAAACAACGTTTGCCATGTTTCTGTCGATACTATGGAGTTAATTTGGAAAAAAGTTTGGTGTTGTAATGACTGAATTTTCTGTTTTTTTTCTTAGCCAAACGTGATGAACAAAACGGAGCGATTTCTCCTACACAAATAATATTTTTGGAAAAACTGAACATTTGCTATCTAACCGAGAGTCTCCTCATTGAAAACATCCGAAGTTCTTCAAAGGTAAATTATTTTATTTTAATGCTTTTCTTGTTTTTGTGAAAATGTTGCCTGCTGAATGTTAGGCTTAATGCTATGCTAGCTATCAATACTCTTACACAAATGCTTGTGTTGCTATGGTTGAAAAGCATTTTTTGAAAATCTGATATGACAGTGTTGTTAACAAAAGGCTAAGCTTGAGAGCTAATATATTTATTTCATTTCATTTGCGATTTTCATGAATAGTTAACGTTGCGTTATGCTAATGAGCTTGAGGCTATGATTACGCTCCCGGATACGGGATTGCTCGACGCTAGAGGTTAACAGTCTTCCTCGTTCTCGCCTCTCTCTCGCTCTTCTTCTTCAACCTCTGGTATAAAGAGAGGTTCATTGAGACACTGTTGTGCTCTTTGATAGGGTGATAACATGGTTGCTCACAATGTAAAGAGCTTTGTGATTTCTGTCTGTAAATTAAAAGCGCTCAACAAATGAAATGTGTTATTACCATTAACAGTAAATGCATAATAATATCCCAGCCTTGTGTGTGAAGCGGTCTTCAATAGTTACCACAGCCACAAAGTCATAATTCTGGCTTAACCTCGCCCATGACTACAATTTCTCTTCTTCAAATCTGATTTGAAACCTAACCTTAAACACACTGCTAACCTTATACCTAAGCTTAAATTAAGACCAACAAGCTATTTTGATGGCTGTGGTAACTAGTGACAACAGCGTGAAGCAGACCAACTCTGAGTGAGGATAGTAAACAGGAAGTGGAGGTAAAGTGACTTCCTGTCTGTCGGCTACTTTACGGTAGAAGATCAGAGGATGGCCGTGCAGCTCCTGAGGCATGAAATTCCACAGCCTGGTCTGCCAAATCAAAGACACCTGCTGCTGCCCCCCCCCCACACACACCCACAATGGGCTCTTTCACAGGGCCACTGCACCGCGCACACACACCCACACACACACAAACTACAAATAAGTTTCTTCCTGTTTCCAGTTCTGGAAAACACACAGGACCAGAGGCAAAAGGTTCAGATCACTGAAATGCTGAGATATCCTGACAGGGCTGTCATTTTAAAGCCCATCACCCAATCAAGCTAGGAAAGGCAGTAGAGACTATATTGTTAGCCACTGTAAGAGAGACATGGACAGGGAAAACCAGGGAACAGGGTTGCTCCTGCGTGTGCATTCCTGAGCTGAAGGAGGAAGATGCCTTGCCAGGGACACCCCCCCCCCCCCCAGCCACGGAGGACTGAAAATAGGAACACTATGTTAGTCAGAGGGTTGAAGGTTGGAGCGACTGTGGGCCTCGACCAGCTCAGCCCAGCGAGCCATTAGCCCCACAGCAAGCTGCCTGAGTAGGGAGGAACGCTAGCTTGCTCCCCTTTCCCTCCCTTGTCCATCCCCCCCCGGCTCCTACAGGCCTGGAGGTGTCTAGGGAACAACAGCCTCCTAATGAAACAGACACTCATTAGTATTACTGCTCCCATTGTTCCGCCATTAAGGGGAAACGGCAGCTCAATGCAGAGAGGATAAAGGGGGCGTGTTCACAGAGTAGCAAACAGACCAGAGGCCATCGATGTCATAACCATCCTATATTTATTTAACTGGAGAAAGGACACATATCCACACACTAACAACCCTGCAGCTGTCCTCTCCCGTCCTCAGCTCCACTTACTGGCTACAGGGCTTCTAGTGTGTGGATGTCTTCATCTCTTCTCTCATTCTCCAATAGGACTCATTACTGTCTGTGGCGCACTAGGTCCCTCCACCAATAGGACTCATTACTGTCTGTGGAGCACTAGGTCCCTCCACTAATAGGACTCATTACTGTCCGTGGAGCACTAGGTCCCTCCACCAATAGGACTCATTACTGTCTGTGGAGCACTAGGTCCCTCCTCGAATAGGACTCATTACTGTCTGTGGAGCACTAGGTCCCTCCACCAATAGGACTCATTACTGTCTGTGGAGCACTAGGTTTCTCATCCAATAGGACTCATTACTGTCTGTGGCGCACTAGGTCCCTCCACCAATAGGACTCATTACTGTCTGTGGAGCACTAGGTTCCTCATCCAATAGGACTCCTTACTGTCTGTGGAGCACAAGGTCTCTCCACCAATAGGACTCATTACTGTCTGTGGAGCACAAGGTCTCTCCACCAATAGGACTCATTACTGTCTGTGGCGCACTAGGTCCCTCCACCAATAGGACTCATTACTGTCTGTGGAGCACTAGGTTCCTCATCCAATAGGGCTCATTACTGTCTGTGGAGCACTAGGTCTCTCCACCAATAGGACTCATTACTGTCTGTGGAGCACTAGGTCTCTCCACAAATAGGACTCATTACTGTCTGTGGAGCACTAGGTCTCTCCACCAATAGGACTCATTACTGTCTGTGGAGCACTAGGTCCCTCATCCAATAGGACTCATTACTGTCTGTGGAGCACTAGGTCCCTCCTCAAATAGGACTCATTACTGTCTGTGGAGCACTAGGTCTCTCCACCAATAGGACTCATTACTGTCTGTGGCGCACTAGGTCCCTCCACCAATAGGACTCATTACTGTCTGTGGAGCACTAGGTCCCTCATCCAATAGGACTCATTACTGTCTGTGGAGCACTAGGTCCCTCCTCAAATAGGACTCCTTACTGTCTGTGGAGCACAAGGTCTCTCCACCAATAGGACTCATTACTGTCTGTGGAGCACAAGGTCTCTCCACCAATAGGACTCATTACTGTCTGTGGCGCACTAGGTCCCTCCACCAATAGGACTCATTACTGTCTGTGGAGCACTAGGTTCCTCATCCAATAGGACTCATTACTGTCTGTGGAGCACTAGGTCTCTCCACCAATAGGACTCATTACTGTCTGTGGAGCACTAGGTCTCTCCACAAATAGGACTCATTACTGTCTGTGGAGCACTAGGTCTCTCCTCCAATAGGACTCATTACTGTCTGTGGAGCACTAGGTCCCTCCTCAAATAGGACTCATTACTGTCTGTGGAGCACTAGGTCTCTCCTCCAATAGGACTCATTACTGTCTGTGGAGCACTAGGTCCCTCCACCAATAGGAGAAATGACAGGTCTAGATTGAAGGGACTTGTTTTCCTGTGAATCATCACGTCAGCAAATGAATATTATACATGAGTAGATAGGAGCAGAGAGAATATAATGTGATCTGATTAAAAACAGGCAGGTAACTTACACAAGGCCTGGTGTAAAAGGTGTGGGGTTTAGATAAAGGGTTCGTATGAAGACAGTCTCAAAGCAGCAGACTATTGTTCAGACACAACCGCCCCTCCACAGAGGAGAGTCCTTCAGAAGCCCACGGCCACAGAGGAGGGCAAATAGCCGACGGCCACTACAGAACAACTAATTACAAAGACGTGCTCCTTTTCTTCTCCCTGAGAGCTCTCATTGGGCTGGGCTCTGGGGGCAGAAGGTGATGACTCCTCAGGCCCTGGAGCCACTGGTCAACTAGTCATCCAGCTATCACAACTCATCCCAGTCACGACACAGTGGAGAGAGAGGAGGGGCACCTCGTTAAGGCTCGTTAAGGGGTTGGGTAAGGCTCGTTAAGGGGCTGGGTAAAGGTTATTTATATAAAGAGAGGCTGAGGGGCCGTGATGCTTTCAGACAAGCTCAGAACAGAGCTCTCAACGCCTCCAGGACCCCAACATCCACTAACACAGTTAAACACGGACACACAATACACACACACAGTTATACACAAACACACAATACACACACACAGTTATACACAAACCCACAGTTATACACAAACACACAATACACACAGTTAAACACGGACACACAATACACACACAGTTATACACAAACACACAATACACACACACAGTTATACACAGACACACAATACACACACACAGTTATACACAGACACACAATACACACACACAGTTATACACACACACACAATACACACACAGTTATACACAATAGACACACAGTTATACACAGACACACAATACACACACACAGTTATACACAGACACACAATACACACACACAGTTATACACAAACACACAAGACACACACAGTTATACACAATACACACACAGTTATACACAGCCACACACAGTTATACACAGACACACAATGTACACCCATTTTATTTTAGATCTGCATAAATGAATACTGTGATAGAATGGGAATTGTGAAAATACACAGATTTTAACGTGGTGTTAATTAGCTGGATTAAACAGAAGCTTTGTTAAACTGACAGATGTCAACCTCCATCATATCCCCAATCCACAGATGTCAATCACACTCATTCTAATTTGGCCGTTAAAAAGAAACGGTTTGTGTTCATTGATAAATGGCCTTACAGAAATGTCTGTACAAATAAAGTTGAGTGAAATTGAACTGACTTGCATAAGCTGCCCACAGTTGGCAAAAGGAGAGAACGAGGTGACAGAAGGGTACTAGTGTGGGCATCAGCTGTGTGTGTGTGTGTGTGTGTGTGTGTGTGTGTGCATTGAGGCCCCTGGGAGCCAATGTGATTAGCGTGTTTCACAACTTTAAACGTTATTTCAGGAGAGCAGCGCAGGACCAACGGGCCCAACACACACGGGGGACCTGTCACTCAGACTCATCGTCACGGCGACACACCCTCGATCCGACAGCTGTCAGTCTCAGCGTGCGGCAGAGAGTGTGTGGCTGTGTGTGTGCGTCAGTCAAAGACCAGAGCACGCATGCGCGCACACACACACACACACACACACACACACACACACACACACACACACACACACACACACACACACACACACACACACACACACACACACACACACACACAGATCCCCCAGTGCATGTGAGGATAAATGTGTTCTTGCTAATGTGTGTCTCTGAGTGACCATTAGTTTGATAAACAGTTAAGACAGCATTAGGGGCCTGGCAGGCAGATCAATGGAAGACGAATGAAAGGCCCAGCGGAGGAGGAGAAGGGCCCCCCTGCGGAGCTCTGCTCTCAGGCTGCCTGTACTAAGGCAGGCTCCCCACCGCGGAGCTCCATGTCAGAGCCCATCTGGGACCCATGGACAGGAGGAAAGAAAAGACTGGGTCTGGGGGTGGCCTGATTCCTTTTCAGTCCAGTACCTGGTTCCTTAACGGTGTGTGTGTGTGTGTGTGTTTCCTCATACCTGTGCTGACTCCTGAGTTGGCGATGACGGTGGCCTCGCTCCATTGGTCGGCGGAGGAGACTGAGTAGGATCTCTGGTGCATGCCGTCCCCACGACTGTTAAAGGACACCAAGCTGATCCCACTGGCCATCTGAGAGGCTGACAAACTACTGGTGACAGAGCCTGAAGGAGAGCAAGGGAGAAACCGGGACGTCTATCAGTCAGTTGTCAAACGTATCTTTTGTTGAATGTTCCATCATTTACTGAAACCAACTCAAGGTTACAAAGACGTTTACATTAGAAAGAAAAGTGCTCAGGTTTCCTTAGTTTACAATGAGGACCGACTGGCAACACAACTACATGAAATGGAATGAAGAAATCCTGCTGCTACACCTTCGACTAAAGAGAACCCCCTAATAAATCAAGTTGAACCTCGACCCCAAAGCAAACAACACAATGGATTCAGCTACGTCTACTGCAATAGGCCACACCACAGGGGACATAGTAAGGGCCCTCCCTCACTGTGGCCCCTGGCTCAATACATGTATCTGGATGTGCTGGGGGCTCCACATAAAGCATTAGCATTATAATAGGCTAATGTGACCGTAAACGGAGCCGAACAGAGCAGAGCGCATTTACCGCAGTCAATTACCTCAGTGCAGGGTGTGTGTGTGTGTGTGTTCAGTGTGAAGTTGAAGCGAAGGCTGGGTGTGATGAGAACAGCACCACCTTCGCCCAGAGCCTAAAGCGGCTGCTGTTGCTAGAATACACACTGATACAGTACACTCTGACCCACTGGAGACATGACCGTGGATTGTAAACATACTAAACACACACACACGCAAACATACACACACTCGCATGTACAGGAATCACACACACACACAGTGATCACAAAGGAACACTCGACCAGTAGCCCTCTGCTGAAATCAAACACACACACTCGCATGTACAGGAATCACACACACACACAGTGATCACAAAGGAACACTCGACCAGCAGCCCTCTGCTGAAATCAAACACACACACTCGCATGTACAGGAATCACACACACACAGTGATCACAAAGGAACACTCGACCA
Organism: Oncorhynchus mykiss; assembly: GCF_013265735.2. Classification (NCBI taxonomy): domain Eukaryota; kingdom Metazoa; phylum Chordata; class Actinopteri; order Salmoniformes; family Salmonidae; genus Oncorhynchus; species Oncorhynchus mykiss. The sequence continues at coordinate 7,109,177 of NC_048571.1, read as the reverse complement.
GCAGCCCTCTGCTGAAATCAAACACACACACTCGCATGTACAGGAATCACACACACACACACACACACACACAGTGATCACAAAGGAACACTCGACCAGCAGCCCTCTGCTGAAACCAAACACACACACTCGCATGTACAGGAATCACACACACACAGTGATCACAAAGGAACACTCGACCAGCAGCCCTCTGCTGAAATCAAACACACACACTCGCATGTACAGGAATCACACACACACACAGTGATCACAAAGGAACACTCGACCAGCAGCCCTCTGCTGAAATCAAACACACACACTCGCATGTACAGGAATCACACACACACAGTGATCACAAAGGAACACTCGACCAGCAGCCCTCTGCTGAAATCAAACACACACACTCGCATGTACAGGAATCACACACACACACACACACACACACACACACACACACAGTGATCACAAAGGAACACTCGACCAGCAGCCCTCTGCTGAAACCAAACACACACACTCGCATGTACAGGAATCACACACACACACACACACACACACAGTGATCACAAAGGAACACTCGACCAGCAGCCCTCTGCTGAAACCAAACACACACACTCGCATGTACAGGAATCACACACACACAGTGATCACAAAGGAACACTCGACCAGCAGCCCTCTGCTGAAATCAAACACACACACTCGCATGTACAGGAATCACACACACACAGTGATCACAAAGGAACACTCGACCAGCAGCCCTCTGCTGAAATCAAACACACACACTCGCATGTACAGGAATCACACACACACACACACACACACACACACACACACAGTGATCACAAAGGAACACTCGACCAGCAGCCCTCTGCTGAAACCAAACACACACACTCGCATGTACAGGAATCACACACACACACACACACACACACAGTGATCACAAAGGAACACTCGACCAGCAGCCCTCTGCTGAAACCAAACACACACACTCGCATGTACAGGAATCACACACACACAGTGATCACAAAGGAACACTCGACCAGCAGCCCTCTGCTGAAATCAAACACACACACTCGCATGTACAGGAATCACACACACACAGTGATCACAAAGTAACACTCGACCAGCAGCCCTCTGCTGAAATCAAACACACACACTCGCATGTACAGGAATCACACACACACACACACACACACACACACTGATCACAAAGGAACACTCGACCAGCAGCCCTCTGCTGAAATCAAACCGTTCATGGCCTAACAGCTGAGTGAATCATTTGTCTCTCTCTCCTCTGTCTCCCTCCCATCCCTCCCTCCCTCACCTCTCTTTCTCTCATTACAGCTCATGTCTGGAGCTGCCTGAGTGGAGAGAGGACTCTGATTGCATTAATATTCATGACAGTAATTAGTACATGTATTATGGGTCACTGAATATTCATGCTATTAGTTTGGTCCTCCTGGAGCCGTGCGCCTGTGTGTGCGCGTGTGTGTCTGTGTGCGTGTGTGTTGGTGGGTGTGTGTGTGCGTGCATGTTGGTGGGTGTGTCTGTGTGCGTGCATGTTGGTGGGTGTGTCTGTGTGCGTGGGTGTTGGTGGGTGTGTGTGCGCGTGTGTGTTGGTGGGTGTGTCTGTGTGCGTGGGTGTTGGTGGGTGTGTGTGCGCGTGTGTGTTGGTGGGTGTGTCTGTGTGCATGGGTGTTGGTGGGTGTGTGTGCGCGTGTGTTTTGGTGGGTGTGTGTGTGCATGCGTGATGGTGGGTGTGTCTGTGTGTGTGCATGTTGGTGGGTGTGTCTGTGCGCGTGTGTGTTGGTGGGTGTGTGTGTGCATGCGTGATGGTGGGTGTGTCTGTGTGTGTGCATGTTGGTGGGTGTGTCTGTGCGCGTGTGTGTTGGTGGGTGTGTGTGTGCATGCGTGATGGTGGGTGTGTCTGTGTGTGTGCATGTTGGTGGGTGTGTCTGTGCGCGTGTGTGTTGGTGGGTGTGTCTGTGCCTGTGTGTGTGTTGGTGGGTGTGTGTATGTGTGTGTATATTCATCCCCTCAACAGTATGGTTTATGGTTCATTGTTTGATTGTTTTTGTTGAAGGTAAATTACAACAAAATACTGCAGGGCCCATAAAGGCCCACAAGGGACGTGTGTATGTGGGACGAGGTGTCTATGTGTGTGTGTGTCTCTCACCAGGGCCACCAGGTCCCAGCTGCAGACTGCTCATGTCCTTGGCCAGGCCGTTTGTCTTCGGGCTGGGGACAGCGGCACAGGTAGACACCGCTCGGGGAGGCCTCTTCCCTGGGACCTTCACTGTGGTCCTCAACAGATCTATCTCCTTCCCATGGACGTTCTGCATGTAGTCCTACAGGAGACAGACAGGGAGACAGTCTGCTATCAATACACACTTATAGATTAAAGATAAATAAGGATTTGTTTTATAACTAATGACAAGGGGGTTTGTTCAGAATACAGAGCTGCATTGTTGTGGGTTACATAGTTCTGATATGTACAGGCCTAGCTACCTATAACAACATAACTACATGTAAATGTAGGAGTCATTAGGGAGGGGTTAAGCTACTTGGCAGCATCCGTCCCTGGAGACAACATAACAGGTTTGTGATTCCAGTGGGCTTGACAGTTGGTGTTTACAGGATCAATATTAAACTAATAAAAGACTGTAGTCCTCATTAAAAATGATGGTTTCTTTAAGGCAGCAGTCCCTGAAGTGTGTGTGTGTATCTCAGACAGGGAGCACACTGAGTAGGGGTCAGTCACCCCTCTCAAACATGAATGAGGGCTGAGACCATGTGCAGAAACAAAGCTCTCTCAGACTCTCACACCCACTGTGACACAATCAAAGACCATTCTGAACCAAGCGGAGGAGTGTGTGATTACGTTCAAGACTTTGTGTGTGTTCATAATCATGTGTGTGTGTGTGTGTTTTAATAATGTGTGTGTGTGAGGGCTGAGAGGCAAGGAGCATCCTGAGAGGCTGTCGGGACCACCTCCCTCTTGCAGGAGGCAAACAAAAGGCCAATTCAAAGCCAAGTGCTCTCAACACGGCTTAACAAGTCGCCAGAGAGCCCTTGAGCTGGGGTCCCTGGAGAGGCTACAAGGGCCCAGCCTGGCCCAACTCGGCCCAGCGCAGCCCGGCCCAGCGGAGCCCGGCCCAGCGCAGCCCGTCCCAGGAGGAGAGAAGGGAGAGAGAAGGAGGAGAGAAGGAGAGGATATGAGAGGGAGAGGATAGAGGAAAGTGCGAAGAGATGAGGAGGAGCAGAGAAGGGAAGCTGGGGCTCCCAACAACACAGTTGCACAGCATGGGGGGGAAGAGCAGAGTTTGTGTGTGTGTACGTGCGGTTGGTGTGTGTGTGTGTGTATGTGTGTGTGTGTGTGTGTGCGGTTGGTGTGTGTGCGCGTGGGTACGGTCAAGACAACACACTTGAGAAAGATGACGAATACAGTCAAGATAACATCTAATATTTTTTTAAAGTAATCAATGCATAAAATAGCATTTAATCACCCAAGGTCCCCTACAACTAAACAGTGTGAATAAATATGACATGATCAGATGACATCAGTCACACCACAAACTAACAACTGAAGGACTCCTTGACACTTGGACCAGTTTCTCTGACGTGACTCCTAGTTTTCCTGACAATTACATGGCATCCTATTGCCATCCACTTAATTAGCTGTATTAATGTGATTTCTTTGCACATAGTCGGGCAATTAGGAGCGTTGCTGATTGGCTTTGATTCTATTATCCTCCGCAAACACAGTAATTGATGCCTGTGCTGCAGATACACAACGATCAGGAAAACCTGCTCAGCTCGGTGCTGGAGGTGCAGGTGTGTGTGTGTGTGTGTGTGTGTGTGTGTGTGTGTGTGTGTGCAAGTGCGTGTGTGTGGGAGTGTGCGAGTGCGTGTGGGAGTGTGCGAGTGTGTGTGGGAGTGTGCGAGTGTGTGTGCGAGTGGGAGTGTGCGAGTGTGTGTGCGAGTGTGTGTGAGAGTGTGTGTGGGAGTGTGTGAGTGCGTGTGGGAGTGTGTGTGAGAGTGTGCGAGTGTGTGTGGGAGTGTGCGAGTGTGTGTGGGAGTGTGTGTGGGAGTGTGCGAGTGTGTGTGGGAGTGTGCGAGTGTGTGTGTGAGTGTGCGAGTGTGTATGGGAGTGTGCGAGAGAGTGCGTTTGTAGTGAAAATACTAAGTTAGGGCTCATCCCAGGGACTCAACACCTTTGAGATTTTCAATAGATTTGATCATATTTTACGGCTCTCCTTCAGGTTGCTATCGAGCAATTTAGTTTTCCTACATTTACCTTCCACTCATTCTGCCCCTGTGGTTGTTTCACTGCAGTAGCTGGGCCACTAATTCAACCCAATCAAATTAGAGCAAATTGATTTTGCCTCCTCCGCTTTGCCTCCTCTACCCATCCATCTACATGTATGTCTAGACTCCAGTCAGTGTGGCATTAGGAAAATGATTCCCATTCTAATTAACAATAAGGCCTGATTGCAATCCGGGGGAACGATGTAAAGAGCGAGGGAAAGGAGGGATAGTGGTGATATGAAGTGGTATCAGGGCCAGGAGAGGGGACGTTGTGGTCCTGTGTTTGCCAACAGAGCAGCCAGGCGGGCGATTAGAGCAGGCCATTACAGTGGTGCTATTCCACATCATCAACGTCAACCCTGTGCAAACAGACCATGTGGGCTTTCTAATTAATATTGTTGCTCGCTCTGTGTGGGTGTGTGCCTCCACTGCAACAAGCGTACCGTCTGCCCAGTGAGCGGATGGGGTGGCTGACACACACACACACACACACACACACACACGGAGGAGGAGGAAACAGGGGCTTAGCATTGCCGCTAATGGGCCAACACAGTGGCTGATGGATTAGCAGCGCAGGGAACAAGCGGACAGACCCGCTGCTGTAACATGGAACCATTAGATAGAAAACCAGAGCAGAGGGCAGAGTGGCAGACAGACAGACAGATGACATTAGAGACACTGAGTGATGCTGACTCCAGTGACCTCTGTTGTTCCACACGGAGACTGGAGGGGTACAGGTTACAACAGGATTGTTAGTTGGTTGGTAGAGTGTCATTGGGATGATGTGCAGTAATAATCAGAGAGAAAGTTGTCCAACTAGCTGGTCTGGTTGTAGCAGGGCTGGACAGGTAGAATGGAACTAACAGGAGAAAGAACGTCCAACCCCAGATTCTACCATCTGACGTGACTTAGAGTAACCATATCAACGGGCGCCGCCTGTATAGTCTTCCATCAGAGTGTGATGTGTGTGTGCATGTTTGTGCAAGCATGAGTGACCTGTGTTTATAATACGAGTGATACATGTGTGTTCATGTTCAGAGTGTGTGTGTGTGACAGGTGGTACTCACGTGCAGGCTGGGGTGATATGTGAGCAGGCCATTGTCACACAACGTCACATACTTCTTTTTCCACTCCTTGTTTAGGGTCTTGCCACTCCTCTTCAGAAGCATGCCCTATAGGAGAGAACACAGAGAGAGACAGGGTGAGGAGGACACAGATACATGCCCTATAGGAGAGAACACAGAGAGAGACAGGGTGAGGAGGACACAGATACATGCCCTATAGGAGAGAACACAGAGAGAGACAGGGTGAGGAGGACACAGATACATGCCCTATAGAAGAGAACACAGAGAGAGACAGGGTGAGGAGGACACAGATACATGCCCTATAGGAGAGAACACAGAGAGAGACAGGGTGAGGAGGACACAGATACATGCCCTATAGGAGAGAACACAGAGAGAGACAGGGTGAGGAGGACACAGATACATGCCCTATAGGAGAGAACACAGAGAGAGACAGGGTGAGGAGGACACAGATACATGCCCTATAGGAGAGAACACAGAGAGAGACAGGGTGAGGACAACACACAATAATACAGATATATGCCCTATAGGAGAGAACACAGAGAGAGACAGGGTGAGGACAACACACAATAATACAGATATATGCCCTATAGGAGAGAACACAGAGAGAGACAGGGTGAGAAGGACGATAACACACAATAATGCAGATACATTTCGTCAAGCACAGTGGTTCCCAAACTGTGGGTCGTGATCCACAGGGGTCCAGGTGAGTCGCGGGATGACATTGTTCATGCAGTGAACATTTTATTTTTATTTGTATATATATTTTTGTCAACGCAGAAACAATGTCATCCCGCGTCTCATGACTCAAAGACACCTCAGCTGGTGGGTCATGACTCAAAAGACACCTCAGCTGGTGGGACATGACTCAAAAGACACCTCAGCTGGTGGGACATGACTCAAAAGACACCTCAGCTGGTGGGTCATGACTCAAAGACACCTCAGCTGGTGGGACATGACTCAAAAGACACCTCAGCTGGTGGGACATGACTCAAAAGACACCTCAGCTGGTGGGACATGACTCAAAAGACACCTCAGCTGGTGGGACATGACTCAAAAGACACCTCAGCTGGTGGGACATGACTCAAAAGACACCTCAGCTGGTGGGACATGACTCAAAAGACACCTCAGCTGGTGGGACATGACTCAAAAGACACCTCAGCTGGTGGGACATGAAGGAAAAAGGTTTTGGGAAGCACCGCTCTAGTATCTACTGTAGTCAGCACTAAATTTACAACACATATCTCATCTTCCAATACAAGACACATTGTCAATAGGTGGTGAATGGGATTGACGTGTGGTATTCCTGATTTCTGGAACTAGAATCTCTTGAGACAGGGAGACCGTATAGAATGCCACGGGCTGCAACTCAATGCTGTCACCATGCTGAAATCACATTTACAATAAAGATGCAACATGTGATCTCTCTCCCCACTACATTTCTGTGACACTCCCTGACCAGAGAAACAAAGATCCTTAGCGGATAGGAAAACCACTTAAACTAAGAGACCATATACACACTGGAGGGAGAGAGACGGAAACATAACCAGCAGTGGTGAGCAAGAAGTATCGAGCGAACGGACGGAAAAAACTGAAGTGTTCTTCGGGCACATTAGCACCGACCCAAGACTGTTAACATCCTTCTCTCTCCTCCACACATCAGCTGTGGCTGACTGGCCCTTCAGGGCGGCTGCCTACCCACGCTGCATTTCAGCCAAATTCATTAGGCAAGAGAGGGATATAACTGTCCGCTGATTAGCAATTACAGCCGGACTGCTGCGCGTGTCACTTCACTGGACCTGTAACACATTAACGCGGTGTTAACACCCACAGACAGGGAGATATTAATAGAGTCGGGCAGCAGAGGAGAATGAGGGGATAAAGACTAACTAGCATGCAACGGGGGGTGGAGGGGGGAAGATATGGACGAGAGAGAGAGAGATGGACAGCCGAGCACTTTGATAGACAGAGTCCTGCTTTCCGTGTCTCTGGCGTTGTTCACATTTCATTAAGGCCTCGTCGTGTCCCTCGGCTTGGACAAAGGAGGAAGCAGAGGAATCAACGACCTCGCCTGGGAATGACTGCATATCTCATAACTGGGTGCCTGAAAACACACTTGTCAATGATAAAAGGGCTCTGCAATGGGAGCAGCTAGCGACAGACAGTACAGCAACGAGGACTGGCCAATAAGCAGCTCTACTCTGCAGTACAGAATGATTCCTGGCATAATAGAGAGGCAGGCAGGTCCATGTTGAACTGAGCAGGATACCATAAGGATTTGATATACTGTGTATTTGCAGAGAGATGCAGTTTCTTTCTCAGTTCCTCCTCTCAGTGTGTTGGTGTCACGACAACCACTGTTGAATCACTATTAAAGGAGACAATCTTATCAGGGCCGTTATGGCTTCACCTCTCAACTCAGATCTCAACTTCCAAAGGTACAAGCTGATAGTCCTGAAAGTGATTTGGGGTGTAGAGCGAGACAGCGGTGGCCAAGCGTCACAGACTGGGGAGTGAACTAGGTGGCCAATATTTCTTCTGTGTGTGGCCCTGTTTGTGATAGAAGTGTGCATATTCATTTCAGCCATCCATCGTGGAGAAGACAAGCGATCAGTTTGCAGGGGGAAGGCTAATTGGACGGCACGTCGACCCTCCGGATTGGTAATATCTTTCATTATTCATCTTCCCCGGTCCACTAGTGACACACACACGTTCCTCTGTTTTACCTCCGGGGGACTTGACAGCTCACAAGGTCTTCCGATCGCAACGCACAGGAATAAATGGAGGAAATAAATACATCCCAGATATACTCTTTGTCTTCCTCGTTGCTACGGAGACACTTCCTACAGAGGCACTGTGAAGTATTGTGGGTAGTGCTTAGGAAAAGGTCGACCGCCCTGGGGGGCTGAGGAGATGATGTCCTTCATTCCTTTTTTGAGAGAAAAAGCTTCCTCAAAACGTGCAGCAAGAGCGCAATTATTCATTCATTATAACAGTTCAACGGTTCACGTTCGAACCACAACAACTGTTCCTACAACAAACAGGCGTGTATTTTATTTGACTCAGGTCCAACATGGTGGTGTAGAAAACAATCAACATTCCAAAACCTCCCTCTCTTTGCCTTCGATAGCCACCCTCATTTGGTCTGCACTATCAACGGTGTAATTGTCAGAGCTCTCAAGGCAGACCTGCCAGTGGAGCCGTTCAGTTGTAAACAAACAGTCTGATAAGGAGAGAACTTTCCCCAGGTTCATTTCCTTTCTATTGAAACACACTAATCAACTCCCTAATCACCATCATCCCCCTTTTTCCCCCAGACAATAGACCCTCCCTTGGACCCTTGATGGGACTGACAGCCGGCCCAGTTGGGTGATATGGGGGAGGCCCCATCTCCTGAGAGGCACCATCTCTCCCCGGGGGATCTGGTGGGGCCCATTGTTCTTGGGTGTCCCTGGAGAACAGGAGCCTAAATTAAGGGTGTCATTCCCAAACAGGCAACTCCTGTCTTGGGGGCTGTCAAGAGGTGCTTGGAGGGCTCAGGGCTAGCTAAGGCTGGTCTTGAGTGATGCCTCTGTGAAATGCTCTGTTCGAACACTCCTCTATCGCGTTGGCCATCTGGCCAGAGATGTCCACTCTGCCAGCCAAACCACACCACCGGTCATTAATCATCACTGGGCAGGACAGTGGTGTGAATACAGGCCAGGATATGGTGATGTCCCTATAACCCTGATCAATGGGACATAGGGGAGAGAATGGTTAGTCCGACTCTAAGAGAAGGCATTAACAGACAGGCTGAATGAGGAAGTGGGAGAGAATGGTTAGTCTGACTCTAAGAGAAGGCATTAACAGACAGGCTGAATGAGGAAGTGGGAGAGATTGCTACTGTGGTGCAATGCCCATGATGGAATCTGCACCCATGCAGATAATAATGTCTCTCTTGTTGTGATGTGTGTTTTGTCCTATATTTATATTGTATTTATTTATTTTAATCCCAGGCCCCCGTCCCCGCAGGAGGCCTTCTGGTAGGCCGTCATTGTAAATAAGAATTTGTTCTTAACTGACTTGCCTAGTTAAATAATATATTCTTTAAATAAACTGTCATAAGTAGGTAAACACCCACACATGGGCATGAGAGAATTGCTGACACAATACTGATGCTGGGTTGACTCATAACCCACAGTCGGGTTTAGGGTCATTAAATATTGTGATAATGAAGGGCAGGTGGGTGGGGTGAATAAAGAGAAAACAATCCTTAAAATGTAAACTCCTTGTGAAGTTTATAGGCTACATTTAGTTTTTTGTGATTGTTCTGTTGTCAAATTCGACTGTCACAAGACGGGAATGTCAAATAGGCCTATGGCACATCAAGGGAACTGTAGCCTACTGTTCAGATGGGTTCAATGGACACTGACTGTAGGACTATAACCTCTCACATAGCCTTAATATTAACTCCTGCAGAGTTCAACTTTACCGATGCCAAATAGACTGAAGCATTCCTTCTACACATCTATGACATTCTGCTGAGCAAGGGTTTAATGTAGTCTTCTAGGGCCACATACAGTATGACAGAGGAGAAGCTGCCTGTATCTAATTACAGAGAAGGGTTAATGTAGTCTTCTAGGGCCACATACAGTATGACAGAGGAGAAGCTGCCTGTATCTAATTACAGAGAAGGGTTTAATGTAGTCTTCTAGGGCCACATACAGTATGACAGAGGAGAAGCTGCCTGTATCTAATTACAGAGAAGGGTTTATGTAGTCTTCTAGGGCCACATACAGTATGACAGAGGAGAAGCTGCCTGTATCTAATTACAGAGAAGGGTTAATGTAGTCTTCTAGGGCCACATACAGTATGACAGAAGAGAAGCTGCCTGTATCTAATTACAGAGAAGGGTTAATGTAGTCTTCTAGGGCCACATACAGTATGACAGAGGAGAAGCTGCCTGTATCTAATTACAGAGAAGGGTTAATGTAGTCTTCTAGGGCTGGCTACATACAGTATGACAGAGGAGAAGCTGCCGGTATCTAATTACAGAGAAGGGTTAATGTAGTCTTCTAGGGCCACATACAGTATGACAGAGGAGAAGCTGCCTGTATCTAATTACAGAGAAGGGTTAATGTAGTCTTCTAGGGCTGGCTACATACAGTATGACAGAGGAGAAGCTGCCGGTATCTAATTACAGAGAAGGGTTAATGTAGTCTTCTAGGGCCACATACAGTATGACAGAGGAGAAGCTGCCGGTATCTAATTACAGAGAAGGGTTAATGTAGTCTTCTAGGGCAACATACAGTATGACAGAGGAGAAGCTGCCTGTATCTAATTACAGAGAAGGGTTAATGTAGTCTTCTAGGGCAACATACAGTATGACAGAGGAGAAGCTGCCTGTATCTAATTACAGAGAAGGGTTAATGTAGTCTTCTAGGGCTGGCTACATACAGTATGACAGAGGAGAAGCTGCCTGTATCTAATTACAGAGAAGGGTTAATGTAGTCTTCTAGGGCTGGCTACATACAGTATGACAGAGGAGAAGCTGCCGGTATCTAATTACAGAGAAGGTTAATGTAGTCTTCTAGGGCAACATACAGTATGACAGAGGAGAAGCTGCCTGTATCTAATTACAGAGAAGGGTTAATGTAGTCTTCTAGGGCTGGCTACATACAGTATGACAGAGGAGAAGCTGCCTGTATCTAATTACAGAGAAGGGTTAATGTAGTCTTCTAGGGTCACATACAGTATGACAGAGGAGAAGCTGCCTGTATCTAATTACAGAGAAGGTGACCAACAAATAGCCTACCAAAATGTCAGAAATTATAAGCAGAAACATATCTAAATCACGCTCCCTGTCAAAAATCATTGTGCCGTCTTGGACTGTAGCCTACAGTGCATTTCCTATATTAGCAGGTCCTCAGATTTTCACCTCATCACAGTCGGGCGGTTGCAGGTGAACAAACAGCTGACCCACACACACACACTCTATCATGGCATTTATGACAAGGTCAGCGTAGATGAGGCAAGGACAGGACTGGGCAGGCCCAGGGGAGCATAGCGGGGCGAGGAGCAGTGAAAACCAGATCAAATAAAATACCAACGAAGAAGAGAATGCTCCCTCTATCCCTGGTTACATCTAAAAATGACCCCTAAATAGTGCACTACTTTTGACCAGGGCCCATAGGGCTATTATCAAAAGCAGAGCACTATGTAGGGAAAAGGGTGCCATTTGAGATGTAGCCTAGCAACTGATTTATCTGATAAGAGTTCTGGGTAATTAATTAGAAACTCAATTATCCAAACCTTACTTCAGCAGTCTCAATTCATTAGCAGATAAAGCCTCTCTCGCCCTGCTAGCGTTTCTGACAGAGAGAGAGAGGGTGGATGGATGGAAAAGATAGGATGTGGAAAAGAAACACATTCGTTCTTTCCTTTCCTGAACGAGTTAAAAGAAGCCCCTGGGGTCAAAGACAATTTTTCTTTTGTCTAATCAGTCTTGTTAAAGAAGCTCTTTAGAGAGACTTCTTTCTCAACAGGATGGGTAGAAACAGACAACGAATCCAAGACTGATACTACCATCAGTGAGGGAATCAGGTCTAGCATACAGAAACAGACAACGAATCCAAGACTGATACTACCATCAGTGAGGGAATCAGGTCTAGCATACAGAAACAGACAACGAATCCAAGACTGATACTACCATCAGTGAGGGAATCAGGTCTAGCATACAGAAACAGACAACGAATCCAAGACTGATACTACCATCAGTGAGGGAATCAGGTCTAGCATACAGAAACAGACAACGAATCCAAGACTGATACTACCATCAGTGAGGGAATCAGGTCTAGCATACAGAAACAGACAACGAATCCAAGACTGATACTACCATCAGTGAGGGAATCAGGTCTAGCATACAGAAACAGACAACGAATCCAAGACTGATACTACCATCAGTGAGGGAATCAGGTCTAGCATACAGAAACAGACAACGAATCCAAGACTGATACTACCATCAGTGAGGGAATCAGGTCTAGCATACAGAAACAGACAACGAATCCAAGACTGATACTACCATCAGTGAGGGAATCAGGTCTAGCATACAGAAACAGACAACGAATCCAAGACTGATACTACCATCAGTGAGGGAATCAGGTCTAGCATACAGAAACAGACAACGAATCCAAGACTGATACTACCATCAGTGAGGGAATCAGGTCTAGCATACAGAAACAGACAACGAATCCAAGACTGATACTACCATCAGTGAGGGAATCAGGTCTAGCATACAGAAACAGACAACGAATCCAAGACTGATACTACCATCAGTGAGGGAATCAGGTCTAGCATACAGAAACAGACAACGAATCCAAGACTGATACTACCATCAGTGAGGGAATCAGGTCTAGCATACAGAAACAGACAACGAATCCAAGACTGATACTACCATCAGTGAGGGAATCAGGTCTAGCATACAGAAACAGACAACGAATCCAAGACTGATACTACCATCAGTGAGGGAATCAGGTCTAGCATACAGAAACAGACAACGAATCCAAGACTGATACTACCATCAGTGAGGGAATCAGGTCTAGCATACAGAAACAGACAACGAATCCAAGACTGATACTACCATCAGTGAGGGAATCAGGTCTAGCATACAGAAACAGACAACGAATCCAAGACTGATACTACCATCAGTGAGGGAATCAGGTCTAGCATACAGAAACAGACAACGAATCCAAGACTGATACTACCATCAGTGAGGGAATCAGGTCTAGCATACAGAAACAGACAACGAATCCAAGACTGATACTACCATCAGTGAGGGAATCAGGTCTAGCATACAGAAACAGACAACGAATCCAAGACTGATACTACCATCAGTGAGGGAATCAGGTCTAGCATACAGAAACAGACAACGAATCCAAGACTGATACTACCATCAGTGAGGGAATCAGGTCTAGCATACAGAAACAGACAACGAATCCAAGACTGATACTACCATCAGTGAGGGAATCAGGTCTAGCATACAGAAACAGACAACGAATCCAAGACTGATACTACCATCAGTGAGGGAATCAGGTCTAGCATACAGAAACAGACACACATACACAAACAAAATGCACCATAAACCAACAAAGTCACCATTGGGACACTTGAGTCCCAGTGTGTTCAGACAGAACAACTCTGTATCAATCAGAAAGTCTACTGCTCAGTAGAGAATACTGTAACCGGATCAGAACCATCACACAATCTAAAAGCCACCACGCTTCTCTGATTGATGCCGGTGTGCTTCTCATTTAATTATTTCTCCAAAACTAAAAAGAACAACCCCCTCCACCCACCAACCCCCTCAAATCTCATTTCCAGGGGTTAGTGTGCATGACAAAAATGTCATCATGGCCAAAATAGCTCCGAGCGGTCGTCACGGCGACAACCTTTTCCCTGGGAAATGATATTTTCCCAACCCAGCGGAAGGCGGATCGCGTCGCCACTCGTTACAGGGCCTTGATAGCAGGTCTTTAATATTCACCGTCTTAATTAGGAGACGCCGTTAATTTCATTAAATTCTTTGGCTGCTAAATGAAGCAGATTATGAGACATCTTTTATTGCCAAGCGTGAAATTACAGCCTGCCCGCTGCCAATGGCAGGGCGAAACTAATGAATTACAGGGTAAATAACAGCCGAATTAACCATCCAATTTAACTCCTTACTAAGAGGAACCAGGCCTCAGAGGGGAGGAGGCAGAGGGGGAGACTGTCAAAACCACCCAGCCCTGTGCTCATCTAATGTTACACCACTCTCTACAACTATAGGCAATTACTACCATGATACTAATCAGCTCCTCACAAAGGGAGCCAACCCCAACCACACGCGTCAATGCTTTTGGACTCATTTGAAACATGAACCAAAAAAATCTGAACTCAAACCTGTGAGAAGTTGTAATGGGGAAGAAAGTATTTAGGGCCAAATAAAAGAGGAATATGCATTTAGTATGCTAACACGTAGATGGGACGGACAAATGACTATTGAATGTCAAGATGACATGAGTTGGGCTACGAAGCTGTGGAAAGACCACCTTTCACTATTAGGATGAACCAAGAACCACATATTAACCTTCTCTACCACCTATTGCTGCTCCATGCCCCTCTGTCTAGGCCAACCGCCCCGGTGTCTAGGCCAACAGCCCCGGTGTCTAGGCCAACCGCCCCGGTGTCTAGGCCAACAGCCCCGGTGTCTAGGCCAACCGCCCCGGTGTCTAGGCCAACAGCCCCGGTGTCTAAGTCAACAGCCCCGGTGTCTAGGCCAACAGCCCCGGTGTCTAAGTCAACAGCCCCGGTGTCTAGACTAACAGCCCCGGTGTCTAGGCCAACCGCCCCGGTGTCTAAGTCAACAGCCCCGGTGTCTAAGTCAACAGCCCCGGTGTCTAGACCAACAGCCCCGGTGTCTAAGTCAACAGCCCCGGTGTCTAAGTCAACAGTAAATTCATTTGAAAGAGATGTGTTGGCGAAGCGAGTGTCTCTATCTCTTCGGTAATTACGGGCTAATTAGGAGCGTGGAGCAGATGTCCGCAGAGACGCCACCGTAAACAACGTCTGTAAACAAAGCTGCCGATGTCCGCTCGCCTTTTAAAGAAGCCCTCAGCCCCTAACAGAAGACGCTTAGAATGGCCATGTTGCATCCTGGGTAAAATACCCGGTAATAGCAGCAGTCAGAGACCCCATCATGACCCTGCTACATTCATAGTTTTTGTTACATTTGAGTAATTTTATCAGACACTCTTATCCAGAGCGACTTAGACATTTTTATACTTTCCCCCTGTACTGCTCCCTTGTGGGAATTGAACCCACAACCTTGGCGTTGCAAGAGCCATGCTCTACCAACTGAGCCACACGGGACCTAGAACAGAAAACATCATTCTAAAAGTTCCAAACAGCAATAAAGCTGTAGACAAACATCCCACGAGGTACTGAAGTCACAAGTCTCGCAGAAGAGCGTCTGCACAGTTAAATACCACAGTGGAGGCCATGTTTTGAGGGACCCACGACAGCCTGACACGTGTAGCTAGGTGACACGTCTGACCCTGTCACACCCACACTCAGCGCAGAGTGTGTGTGTGTGTGTGTATGCATGTGTGTGTGAGAAAAGCTGGACCTCTGGGGCTTTGGGTTGTCTAATTGCTGCAGAGTGGGAGTCCACCCCATCCTCTTTATAAAAGTCCAGTGTGCTGAAAACTCCTAGCTTGGCCAGTCTAGCAGTGTGTTAGGTTTTAATGAGCACCATCTAACTAATGAAGGCATCTTCTTCCTTCCACAGCCTTTATCGTGTGCACACACACACACACCACACACAAACTCTAGTCACCTTGAGGGGGAGTCAGAACAACAGCCCATCCTAATGAGATCTGGGCTAACAGAAAATAAACTACACTGGGGAGTCAGTAGTCCTGGGAGAGAGCTCCAAGAACACACACACCAACGCAATTCATGCAATCACGTATTTGTTTCGAGAACGACGATCATCCGCCGATTTTCCCCTTACAGCCGAGCGCACTTGCCTCTCCTGCTAGTCGGCGCCACTCATTGCTAGTTAGCCTGTCCTTGAGGATCCTCTATGCTGCTGGGTAGCTACCCACTCATTACTAGTTAGCCTGTCCTTGAGGATCCTCTATGCTGCTGGGTAGCTACCCACTCATTGCTAGTTAGCCTGTCCTTGAGGAACCTCTATGCTGCTGGGTAGCTACCCACTCATTGCTAGTTAGCCTGTCCTTGAGGATCCTCTATGCTGCTGGGTAGCTACCCACTCATTACTAGTTAGCCTGTCCTTGAGGATCCTCTATGCTGCTGGGTAGCTACCCACTCATTGCTAGTTAGCCTGTCCTTGAGGAACCTCTATGCTGCTGGGTAGCTACCCACTCATTGCTAGTTAGCCTGTCCTTGAGGATCCTCTATGCTGCCACTCATGCTGCATTTACCACACTTTAACAATGCCACACAGAATGTAAACATTTTGAAAGTGTTCATTCATTTGCTGTTAGGCAAAACAATGTCCATACAGTCTGCAGCATAAACAAAACCTCAGAGGTTGCTAGGTAACTTAATCAACGATATTAAGCAGAGAGCTACCTTTGCTAGTTATGAAGCTAACGTCAGTTCACTAACGTTACCCTGAAACTTTCTTTGTGATAGCGGGTTTGTAAACCATAACGCAAAAAAAAATGCTAATTTCACCAACAATTTTGTTAACTCTTTGAGTTAGCTAGCTACATGACTTGTCTTTCCCTTCCCGAGACAAACTGTCACAACTGTCACATCCAAACTGTCACATGTTACAATTGCCTGGCTACGTGTTTTTATTGGATTATTATGAACAAAACAGACAAACAGAAATATATAAACAAGAGTACATAAACATAACAGACAGGGGGATTACATATCGAGATTCATTTTCAATTTTTCAAAACGTTTTATGGTATTTATTTTTTGTTTTTACACTTACTGATCATTTCAAAATAATATTTTGTTCTCCGCCCATTTTATGGATAAAGACTCTGCTATGAAAGATGAACAAATTAACAATGAAAGTTAAATCAGGATCCATATCATTTGGATCAAAATAAAAGAGAACATCAGTCTCTCAGATGAACATTAATAGTCGTTTCTTTTCAAATAAAATTGTCTAATTTACTCTAAAATCTTCTGACATAAGAACAGTCCCAAAATAAATAGTCAAGAGTCTCTGGGTCACAATCACAAAATACACATTTGTTATCGATATATATATTTTAAATCTGTGTATAATAAAGGTGTTTACAGGGTGGATTCTATGAATGACTTGGTATGATACTTCTTTCACCTTATTAGACAGTTGAAGTCAGAAGTTTACATACACCTCAGCCAAATACATTTAAACTCTGTTTTTCACAATTCCTGACATTTAATCCGAGTAAAAATTCCCAGTTTTAGGTCAGTTTGAATCACCACTTTATTTTAAGAATGTGAAATGTCAGAATAATAGTAGAGAGAATTATTTATTTCAGCTTTTATTTCTTTCATCACATTCCCAGTGGGTCAGAAGTTAACATACACTCAATTAGTATTTGGTAGCGTTGTCTTTAAATTGTTTAACTTGGGTGAAACGTTTCAGGTAGCCTTCCACAAGCTTCCCACAATAAGTTGGGTGAATGTTGGCCCATTCCTCCTGACAGAGCTGGTGTAACTGAGACAGGTTTGGAGGCCTCCTTGCTCGCACATGCTTTTTCAGTTCTGCCCAGACATGTTCT
Source organism: Oncorhynchus mykiss (assembly GCF_013265735.2). Lineage (NCBI taxonomy): Eukaryota > Metazoa > Chordata > Actinopteri > Salmoniformes > Salmonidae > Oncorhynchus > Oncorhynchus mykiss. The sequence goes on along the minus strand of NC_048571.1, from coordinate 7,091,539 downwards.
ATAGGACTGAGGTCAGGGCTTTGTGATGGCCTCTCCAATACCTTGACTTTGTTGTCCTTAAGCCATTTTGCCACAACTTTGGAAGTATGCTTGGGGTCATTGTCCATTTGGAAGACCTAGCTTTAACTTCCTGACCGATGTCTTAAGATGTTGCTTCAATATATCCACATCATTTGCAATTCCTCATGATGCCATCTATTTTGTGAAGTTCACCAGTCTATCCTGCAGCAAAGCAGCCTCACAACATGATGCTGCCACCCCCGTGCTTCACATCTGGGATGGTGTTCTTCGGCTTGAAAGCCTCCCCCTTTTCCTCCAAACATAACGATGGCCATTATAGCCAAACAGTTCTATTTTTGTTTCATCAGACCAAAGGACATTTCTCCAAAAAGTTCGATCTTTGTCCCCATGTGCAGTTGCAAACCGTAGTCTGGCTTTTTTATGGCGGTTTTGGAGCAGTGGCTTCTTCCTTGCTGAGCGGCCTTTCAGGTTATGTTGATATAGGACTTGTTTTACTGTGGATATAGATCCTTTTGTACCCGTTTCCTCCAGCATCTTCACAAGGTCCTTTGCTGTTGTTCTGGGATTGATTTGCACTTTTCACACCAAAGTACGTTTATCTCTAGGAGACAGAACAGGTCTCCTTCCTGAGCGGTATGACGGCTGCATGGTCCCATGGTGTTTATACTTGCGTACTATTGTTTGTACAGATGAACGTAGTACCTTCAGGCATTTGGAAATTTCTCCCAATGTTGAACCAGACCTGTGGAGGTCTACAATTTGGATTCTGAAGTCTTGGCTGATTTCTTTTGATTTTCCCATGATGTCAAGCAAAGAGGCACTGAGTTTGAAGGTAGGCCTTGAAATGCATCCAAAGGTACACCTCCAATTGACTCAAATGATGTCAATTAGCCTATCAGAAGCTTCTAAAGCCATGACATCATTTTCTGGAATTTTCCAAGCTGTTTAAAGAGAGTCAACTTAATGTATGTAAACTTCTGACCCACTGGAATTGTGATACAGTGAATTATAAGTGAAATAATCTGTCTGTAAACAATTGTTGGGAAAATGACCAACATGAGCTCAACGCAGGCATACACTCCTATTGAATATGAATCCACCTGTATTATGAGTAGACCTAAGCCATCTTATTGTACCCAGTTTATCAAGAGACTGACCATTCAAATACACCATTACCACCTTTATGTTGTTGGGTAGTTAAATTGATCAAGTCAAATTGACTGTATGGTTGTATAATTGATTTGTTATTGTACACATGGTTGTCTCTGGGAACATTTCTCATCACAATGCTCCAATGTCATCAGATTGATTATCGGCCTAAAATAATCAGCCATCGGTGTCCTTGACCCCCCAAAATTGGTATCGGCTCTTAAAAACCCATATCTGTCGTTCTCTACTGTTTACCCTAATTATCTTCCATATGTCAAGTCAAATGATCTCACACAAGTCACCCATATTTATGAGCAAAGGGCCCTTTACCTGTAGTTTCTGAACATGTTACGATCTGATGCCAAAAACCAACAGTGTTGCTGTTGACACCACTGATTCATAATAACATTCATCCTCATCCTCCTCATCATCATCGCGTGTTTAATTGACCACCGATTATGACTGCACCTTTAAGGAGCCGCCGCGCGACTCTGCCAACCTAACAGAAGCAGACATCTGCCAAAGTGATTCAACTAAAGACTGTCCCCTTCCTCCCCTCTTCAACACACAGACAAGGAAGGACAACCAAAACGAGCCAGTCAGGGAACACGTCCTCTCAGTGAATGAGTTGTGTTGTTAGCTCTCTGAGGGAGAGCTGGCATGTATGGAGTCCTAGCAGACTGTGGAGCAGGTCTGAACGTGTTCAACAAGGTGAGGTGGTGTGTGGAGGGAGGAGTCAGACTCAGCAGCACTCATTAAAATGGAGTGTAAATGGAGTGCTAATGGGGAGGCAGGTAGCTAAGCTGCTGCCGTCTCCACACACAGTCTAATTAGGGAACAGGTCTGCCTGCAGCCAACACAGAGGCAGGAGGGGAGATGGAGAGACACATACAGAGATACACATTCTCCAAGAGGAAAGACCACGGGGAATGATCAAATCAATTAACATCCAGCTCCAAACAGGGAAGCAGCAGTGGCCTGATGCCTCGGAGCGCTACCGGCTACGTGTTACTCTCCAACCTCGGTCTGTCTGGGGCTGGCAGCTGTCAGGTGGGCTGAGGGTGTGTGGTGGTGCCGGGCCTGGCTCACCATGTCTCATGTTGGGGAAACAATGGGCGACTCAACAGAGGACACAGCCGAACCCATACGATGATAGAGGGTTCTTTAAGACTGTTGGTCTACGTCATCTTTCTAAAACACTCATCCACACACACACACACACCTCCCATCTGCCACCAGTGACATGTGTATGTGGCCCTCTTCATTTGTACATCATTATCAGCCATTGCCTTGACAGGAGTTATGCAAATTGAGTGGCTGGACCCAGGAGGATTCTACTTCTGCCAGACAGACAGAGACGACGTGTGAGTGAGAGAGAGGCTCTTCTACAGGGACAGGAGAACATACATACATATCTGGCACTGTGTCGCAGCTCATCCAATCCATCTTCATCACATGAGAAATGTTTGACAAGTAGTTCAACATTGATCCTTATAGAAAGCACAACATCGTCATTGTCGTTTCCACGGAGATAAGCTCTCTCTCACTCACACACTCACACACACAGCTGTGTTCTGTTCTGCTGCTCAAAAACCATAATGAGTATGTGCCTGGGCTCTCTCCTCTGAGTCACCTCCAGTTCCACGTCCTCCCCCGTTTACCGCCACACCGCAGACTAAAACCACTGCTAACCATAGATAGGATGCATAGGTCAATTACATGAAGCTCTGCTGCTATACTGTCTACATATAGACAGGACTGAATGGCAGACTGGGTTATGTGACTAATAGACCATCCTGATTGACGAGAGGCTCCCATCAGTGTTCAGAGAGGAGCAACACTATCAGAGGCTATGATGTCCATGCTAACTGGACAGCTGGGGAATAACACAGGACCCCGTTGCTACTTCAAAGTGATATTTCCTTCCTGTGGGGAGTATGGGGATACATGTAAACATCTCGCAAGTAAACATCATGTCGTCCCTGATTGAGGGGACAAGACAATTTACTCTGCTCTCTGCTGTGCTGCCCCAGCGGGGGCCTCCTTGCGCAGCAGCACCACAGAGACACGGTCTCCCTCGACGAGCTGCGCGACACGGCCCCGGCACTAACAACTACCGCGGCGCTGCTAACAAATGCAGCGCATCGTTGAAAGGAGGCCCCTAATCAGAGATGCAATTTGTTCATTAGTGGATTACAAACGAGGCCTCCGTGCTGATATGAGAGGCCGTGATTAGCACACGCTAATTGGCTGAGTTCCTTATACTCCAGTTGAAGCTGCTCACAGGAGATGCCCCCCCCCTCCGTGGTTCGCTCCATGCTTGTTTGCGACAAATTAAGGCCAACTCAAACAATCTCTCCACAATTACAGTGTGGGGAGGGGGGGGGCTCTTGAGCACTCTGGTTTGATACCCCTCCCCTTCCTCTCCACCTCCCTACCTACCCCCCCACCCCCCTGCCGATGCCCCAATCAAAGCGCTCGGCTACACAGCCACACAGGAAAAGGCAGGACTTTGAAAAGCACGTAGAGGAAGAGGGAAGTGGAGGACCATATGCCAGCCGGCAGACTGTACTTCATTAACCATCCTCAGCCTCTTCTCCCTCTCACCATCTCTCCCCTCTTTCTTTTTGGACAAGGAGAGAGGGATGGGGGCAGTGGGGGGGGACAGAGGGGAGAGTGAAAGAAAGTGAGAGTGAAATCCCGTCCCGCTCCTTATACTAATGATCTCATTTCAATACCCAGGAGGACTCCCAACTCTAATTGATGTCAAGTGTGTGCTTTCGCTGTTAATCAAGGAGAAGGCATCAAACGGAGAGAGCCTGGCTGTGTCTGGGCTTCACGCTCTGATCACAGGCAGCCCTCGTTCTCCGGGAAATCAGCAATACGGCGCAGCCGGACCCTAATTATCCCCGTAGCAGCCGGCTGGCCAGGCGAGGGCCAGATCTGATCATACCTGCTTAATTGGAATAGCACGGCCGCTTCCAATGCTGTCCGCTCGGCCCTCCAGTCCTTTCTTGTCCCTGTCTGGCTCGCTGGCCTTCCGAGACTGTGGAGAAGGAGATAGGAGAACAAGTAGGGGTTACAGAGGCCCTCAGTTAGGCCCTCTAAAGTGTCTGAACGAGGAGCCTGAACTAAGGTCTGTTACAGACCTCTTCTAGTCTCCACATAACAGGCCTCGTCTAATGGCTGCTAGAGGTGACTGGGGTTATTATTGTGTCTATGAGTCAACTTGACCCAGTTGTTGACCTCTCTCTAAGTTGCTAAGGAACTGGGAAGTGGACATGATGCATGTGTCTGTACATTCTAGAAGGTGGTCACATACAACCTTCCCTGTGGCCCGTAGATTCTCACTAAGCCATCTACCATTTAAAAGTCCTTTAGATCATTTTGTATGTATTTAACATCCATCGTTTAATTATCTAATAATACATAGTCAACAGTGAAGAAGTAGATGTCCTGTGTGTGAGTGTGTGAGTATGTGTGAGTGTGTGTGTGTGTTTGTGTATCTGGGCTCACAGTGAAGAAGTAGATGTCCTGTGTGTGTGTGTGTGTGTGTGTGTGTGTGTGTGTGTGTGTGTGTGTGTGTGTGTGTGTATCTGGGCTCACAGTGAATAAGTAGATGTCCTGTGTGTGTGTGTGTGTGTCTGGGCTCCCAGTGAAGAAGAAGATGTCCTGTGTGTGTGTGTGTGTGTGTGTGTGTGTGTGTGTGTGTATTTGGGCTCACAGTAAAGAGGTTGGAGCGGCGTTTGGACTGCTTGCGGACGGGCGTGGGGGTGTTGGTGGTCTGGGGGACGTCGATGCGTAGCTCCTTCTGACTGGTGCTGGGGGTGGAGGGGACTGACGAGGAGTAGTCACTCAGGCTGCCGCCATTACTGGTCTGCTACAGAGACACACACACTTCTATGTACTGTATTGGTAACACTAACTTAGTTCAGAAAGAATGAGTGTATTATGGATGAGAATAAACAGAGAGAAAGAGACAGAACAATATAAAAAAGTGTGATAGTGAGAAAGAGAGAAAGTTGAACATACAGCTGGTACAGCTGGTATGTTCGCTCCTTCATAATAACATACACTACACTAGTATACAGCTGGTACAGCATCCCTCCATAATAACAGACACTACACTAGTATACAGCATCCCCCCTTCATAATAACAGACACTACACTAGTATACAGCATCCCCCTTCATAATAACAGACACTACACTAGTATACAGCATCCCTCCTTCATAATAACATACACTACACTAGAATACAGCATCCCCCCTTCATAATAACAGACACTACACTAGTATACGGCTGGTACAGCATCCCTCCATAATAACAGACACTACACTAGTATACAGCTGGTACAGCATCCCTCCATAATAACAGACACTACACTAGTATACAGCATCCCCCCTTCATAATAACATACACTACACTAGTATACAGCTGGTACAGCATCCCTCCATAATAAGACACTACACTAGTATACAGCATCCCCCCTTCATAATAACAGACACTACACTAGTATACAGCATCCCCCTTCATAATAACAGACACTACACTAGTATACAGCATCCCTCCTTCATAATAACATACACTACACTAGTATACAGCTGGTACAGCATCCCTCCATAATAACAGACACTACACTAGTATACAGCATCCCCCCTTCATAATAACAGACACTACACTAGTATACAGCTGGTACAGCATCCCTCCATAATAACAGACACTACACTAGTATACAGCATCCCCCCTTCATAATAACAGACACTACACTAGTATACAGCTGGTACAGCATCCCTCCATAATAACAGACACTACACTAGTATACAGCATCCCCCCTCCATAATAACAGACACTACACTAGTATACAGCATCCCCCCTTCATAATAACATACACTACACTAGTATACGGCTGGTACAGCATCCCTCCATAATAACAGACACTACACTAGTATACAGCATCCCCCCTTCATAATAACAGACACTACACTAGTATACAGCATCCCCCTTCATAATAACAGACACTACACTAGAATACAGCATCCCTCCTTCATAATAACATACACTACACTAGTATACAGCATCCCCCCTTCATAATAACAGACACTACACTAGTATACAGCTGGTACAGCATCCCTCCTTCATAATAACAGACACTACACTAGTATACAGCATCCCCCATTCATAATAACAGACACTACACTAGTATACAGCATTCTGCATCAGGAAAGTACTGTTACTTTGTGAAAACAACCCTGATTCTCAGGGGATGAGCTGGGCTACGGAGACAAGCTGAATGATGCTGGCTTAATGACAAATCGATGGGGGACTGAGCGCTGTGGATCGAAAACACTACAGTGTGGTAAACGGTGTGTGTGTGTGTGTGTGTGTGGATCGAAGACACGACAGGTTGGTAAACGGTGTGTGTGTGTGTGTGTGGATCGAAGACACGACAGGGTGGTAAACGGTGTGTGTGTGTGTGGATCGAAGACACGACAGAGTGGTAAACGGTGTGTGTGTATGAGGATCGAAGACACGACAGAGTGGTAAACGGTGTGTGTGTGTGTGGATCGAAGACACGACAGGGTGGTAAACGGTGTGTGTGTGTGTGTGTGGGTCGAAGACACAACAGAGTCGAAGACACGACAGGGTGATAGACGGTGTGTGTGTGTGTGTGCATGGTAAAAGAGAGATGCTGCTGCTGCTGGGAGAAGCATCTTACAGCACACCGCTGACAGAGGAAGAGGGAGGAAGAACAAATATGGACAAGGGAATGTAGTCAAGAACCTCAATGTGGCCATTTTGTTTGTGTGTCAGTAAATTGTGTCTGTCGGTAAATGTATTTGTGTGTGTGTGTGTGTGTGTGTGTGTCTGTGTGTACCTACCTGGCTGATGTGAACTGCTGCTGCCACCTGTGCAGAACACACAGAGGAGTGGCTAGGGGAGTTGGGGAGGGACTTGCACGGACCAATGGACAGCTGCTGCTTCTTCCTGGTCGCCACGATCTTCTGGGCCACTGCAACAACACAACACAGCCATCATTCAGAGGGTCTCTTCTCCCAACGGAGACACATAGCGGGCTAGACAACCTAATAGAAAAAAGAGAGAGAATAAAAGAAAGAGAAATGGAGAAAGAAGAGAGAGAGAGCTAGACCAACTAATCGAAGGAAGAGATGGATACAAGAGAGAACGAGAGTGAGAAATGGAGAGAGAAGAAAGAGAGAGAACACTAGCTAATGGTTCAGACCAGAACAGTCCATTATTCCTCATAATGCTGACGCAGGCAGCTCCAGCAGCCCTGTCTGTGAATCTCCTATCTATCTGGTCCACAGCAGAGCCCCTGTCCGCCTTCCACACACACCCCTTACCTGCTAACAGCTCCAGTGATTATTTCACAATTATTATACAGGAGAGAGAGAGGAGAGAGAGCGGGCTATCAGTGTTATTGAAAAGGGCAATGCCAATCAATGGGTGCTCAGCTGCCTCCTATCGATCCCCAGGCCCAGCGCTCTGGCCCAATCAGGGAGGGATATTCAAACGTTCCGTCATCTCCGTGGTGATTGAGGCCATTGATCCAGCCCACCGGAGGGTAGGGGGAGGGGCCTCGTAGGAGTTCAGCTGTTCAAATATACATCTCTCAGACGGAGGGGAATGCTCCTTTTACAAACTCTAACAACTAGAAAATGCAACTTCATAGACTTCTATTCTCCAAGTTTAACTTTTTTATTGAGTGAGTTGAACTTTCTGGAAATGGGTACAAAGCTGCATGGCAGTACTAGTAAAGATCCCTCACAAATGACAAACATGTCTGTGAATATATCCTCCTTCCAAGGACTTATACATGTTAAGAATCAAGAGACAAGTTATCAGAGATGATCCCATTGTGTCCATCTAGTTTGGGCAGGACAGGGTTAACAACACATCCCTCTTCCCTCAGTCTCAGATTCCATTATCCCCAGCCCCAATAAACAGGGCCGGGTTTCATTTGGTGTGAGATGAAACCATTGTTTTAATTGGGCCCATTAATGGCCTCTGTTTTAATGAGGAGCCAGTCATAAACATTTACCTTCAGGTGAGAGGGCCGTGCCAAGGGCAGGAGGAGAGACCTGCTCTCTGTGGTTAAACACTACAGTAAAACTAGACCTGCTCTCTGTGGTTACACACTACAGTAGAACTAGACCTGCTCTCTCTGTGGTTAGACACTACAGTAAAACTAGACATGCTCTCTCTGTGGTTAAACACTACAGTAAAACTAGACCCGCTCTCTCTGTGGTTAAACACTACAGTAAAACTAGACCTGCTCTCTGTGGTTAAACATTACAGTAAAACTAGACCTGCACTCTCTGTGGTTAAACACTACAGTAAAACTAGACCTGCTCTCTGTGGTTAAACACTACAGTAAAACTAGACCTGCTCTCTCTGTGGTTAAACACTACAGTACAACTAGACCTGATCTCTCTGTGGTTAAACACTACAGTAAAACTAGACCTGCTCTCTCAGTGGTTAAACACTACAGTAAAACTAGACCTGCTCTCTCTGTGGTTAAACACTACAGTACAACTAGACCTGCTCTCTGTGGTTACACACTACAGTACAACTAGACCTGCTCTCTCTGTGGTTAAACACTACAGTAAAACTAGACCTGCTCTCTCTGTGGTTAAACACTACAGTAAAACTAGACCTGCTCTCTGTGGTTAAACACTACAGTAAAACTAGACCTGCTCTATCTGTGGTTAGACACTACAGTAAAACTAGACCTGCTCTCTCTGTGGTTAGACACTACAGTAAAACTAGACCTACTCTCTCTGTGGTTAGACACTACAGTAAAACTAGACCTGCTCTCTCTGTGGTTAAACACTACAGTAAAACTAGACCTGCTCTCTCTGTGGTTAAACACTACAGTAAAACTAGACCTGCTCTCTCTGTGGTTAAACACTACAGTACAACTAGACCTGCTCTCTCTATGGTTAAACACTACAGTAAAACTAGACCTGCTCTCTCTGTGGTTAAACACTACAGTAAAACTAGACCTGCTCTCTCTGTGGTTAAACACTACAGTAAAACTAGACCCGCTCTCTCTGTGGTTAAACACTACAGTAAAACTAGACCTGCTCTCTCTGTGGTTAAACATTACAGTAAAACTAGACCTGCACTCTCTGTGGTTAAACACTACAGTAAAACTAGACCTGCTCTCTGTGGTTAAACACTACAGTAAAACTAGACCTGCTCTCTCTGTGGTTAAACACTACAGTACAACTAGACCTGATCTCTCTGTGGTTAAACACTACAGTAAAACTAGACCTGCTCTCTCTGTGGTTAAACACTACAGTAAAACTAGACCTGCTCTCTCTGTGGTTAAACACTACAGTACAACTAGACCTGCTCTCTCTGTGGTTAAACACTACAGTACAACTAGACCTGCTCTCTCTGTGGTTAAACACTACAGTAAAACTAGACCTGCTCTCTCTGTGGTTAAACACTACAGTAAAACTAGACCTGCTCTCTGTGGTTAAACACTACAGTAAAACTAGACCTGCTCTATCTGTGGTTAGACACTACAGTAAAACTAGACCTGCTCTCTCTGTGGTTAGACACTACAGTAAAACTAGACCTGCTCTCTCTGTGGTTAGACACTACAGTAAAACTAGACCTGCTCTCTCTGTGGTTAAACACTACAGTAAAACTAGACCTGCTCTCTCTGTGGTTAAACACTACAGTAAAACTAGACCTGCTCTCTCTGTGGTTAAACACTACAGTACAACTAGACCTGCTCTCTCTATGGTTAAACACTACAGTAAAACTAGACCTGCTCTCTCTGTGGTTAAACACTACAGTAAAACTAGACCTGCTCTCTCTGTGGTTAAACACTACAGTAAAACTAGACCTGCTCTCTCTGTGGTTAAACACTACAGTACAACTAGACCTGCTCTCTCTGTGGCTAAACACTACAGTAAAACTAGACCTGCTCTCTCTGTGGTTAAACACTACAGTACAACTAGACCTGCTCTCTGTGGTTAAACACTACAGTACAACTAGACCTGCTCTCTCTGTGGTTAAACACTACAGTAAAACTAGACCTGCTCTCTCTGTGGTTAACACTACAGTAAAACTAGACCTGCTCTCTGTGGTTAAACACTACAGTACAACTAGACCTGCTCTCTCTGTGGTTAAACACTACAGTACAACTAGACCTGCTCTCTCTGTGGTTAAACACTACAGTAAAACTAGACCTGCTCTCTCTGTGGTTAACACTACAGTAAAACTAGACCTGCTCTCTCTGTGGTTAAACACTACAGTACAACTAGACCTGCTCTCTCTGTGGTTAAACACTACAGTACAACTAGACCTGCTCTCTCTGTGGTTAAACACTACAGTAAAACTAGACCTGCTCTCTCTGTGGTTAAACACTACAGTAAAACTAGACCTGCTCTCTGTGGTTAAACACTACAGTAAAACTAGACCTGCTCTATCTGTGGTTAGACACTACAGTAAAACTAGACCTGCTCTCTCTGTGGTTAGACACTACAGTAAAACTAGACCTGCTCTCTCTGTGGTTAGACACTACAGTAAAACTAGACCTGCTCTCTCTGTGGTTAAACACTACAGTAAAACTAGACCTGCTCTCTCTGTGGTTAAACACTACAGTAAAACTAGACCTGCTCTCTCTGTGGTTAAACACTACAGTACAACTAGACCTGCTCTCTCTATGGTTAAACACTACAGTAAAACTAGACCTGCTCTCTCTGTGGTTAAACACTACAGTAAAACTAGACCTGCTCTCTCTGTGGTTAAACACTACAGTAAAACTAGACCTGCTCTCTCTGTGGTTAAACACTACAGTACAACTAGACCTGCTCTCTCTGTGGTTAAACACTACAGTAAAACTAGACCTGCTCTCTCTGTGGTTAAACACTACAGTAAAACTAGACCTGCTCTCTGTGGTTAAACACTACAGTAAAACTAGACCTGCTCTATCTGTGGTTAGACACTACAGTAAAACTAGACCTGCTCTCTCTGTGGTTAGACACTACAGTAAAACTAGACCTGCTCTCTCTGTGGTTAGACACTACAGTAAAACTAGACCTGCTCTCTCTGTGGTTAAACACTACAGTAAAACTAGACCTGCTCTCTCTGTGGTTAAACACTACAGTAAAACTAGACCTGCTCTCTCTGTGGTTAAACACTACAGTACAACTAGACCTGCTCTCTCTATGGTTAAACACTACAGTAAAACTAGACCTGCTCTCTCTGTGGTTAAACACTACAGTAAAACTAGACCTGCTCTCTCTGTGGTTAAACACTACAGTAAAACTAGACCTGCTCTCTCTGTGGTTAAACACTACAGTACAACTAGACCTGCTCTCTGTGGTTAAACACTACAGTACAACTAGACCTGCTCTCTCTGTGGTTAAACACTACAGTAAAACTAGACCTGCTCTCTCTGTGGTTAACACTACAGTAAAACTAGACCTGCTCTCTGTGGTTAAACACTACAGTACAACTAGACCTGCTCTCTCTGTGGTTAAACACTACAGTACAACTAGACCTGCTCTCTGTGGTTACACACTACAGTACAACTAGACCTGCTCTCTCTGTGGTTAAACACTACAGTAAAACTAGACCTGCTCTCTCTGTGGTTAAACACTACAGTACAACTAGACCTGCTCTCTCTGTGGCTAAACACTACAGTACAACTAGACCTGCTCTCTATGTGGTTAAACACTACAGTAAAACTAGACCTGCTCTCTGTGGTTAAACACTACAGTACAACTAGACCTGCTCTCTCTGTGGTTAAACACTACAGTAAAACTAGACATGCTCTCTCTGTGGTTAAACACTACAGTACAACTAGACCTGCTCTCTGTGGTTAAACACTACAGTAAAACTAGACCTGCTCTCTCTCTGTGGTTAAACACTACAGCAAACCTAGACCTGCTCTCTCTGTGGTTAACACAACAGTAAACCTCTGAGCCTCTGTGGTAAAACTCAGTCCCCAGTTCAATCGCGTGAACCTGGTAGGCAAACACTGGTAAAATGCAGAGCCAATTGTTCAATCAAAACCGATAACCAGATATCCCGGCATATGCCCAAAATCTTCTTTCCATGCAGTAGAGATGGTTTGAATCCATATCACAATACTGAAACACAATGAATTACCCGACAACCCTGAACACAACCTGAAATAACTCTGTCTTTACAAGACCTCCATGGACAACAGCCAGCCATTGGACAACAGTGAAGTAGACTAGACGGAGCTGATCTGTAGAAGATATATGTGATACAGGTCCACACACACAGCCAGGCCTGGGCTGTATATTACTTTAAGTGTTAAGAACAGTTATGATAAGGCTGGGTTAAATATTTAAACTGCACGGCTAATACCATTTAACTTTAACCATCAATCTTACTTCTCCTCTGAGAGGCTGCCATTTATTCTAATGGAAACGTCTCCCCTCTGATCAGATTTATGGCAGACTGGAGGAGAGGAGGGCCCAGAGCTAACTGCTACAGACCAGGCAGCCTGGAGGAGAGGAGAGCCCAGAGCTAACTGCTACAGACCAGGCAGACTGGAGGAGAGGAGAGCCCAGAGCTAACTGCTACAGACCAGGCAGCCTGGAGGAGAGGAGAGCCCAGAGCTAACTGCTACAGACCAGGCAGACTGGGGGAGAGGAGAGCCCAGAGCTAACTGCTACAGATCAGGTAACTTAATGCATTTTAACACCAGTCAGTCAGCCAGGCATCATAAGTATGTTTATATAGTCTACACCAGGGGTCTACACAAGGGGTTCACCATTTTGATCAAATTATTTTAATGACACCATCATGTAAAAAGCAGCCAATGTTTACTTTTTTCATTGGGGCTATGACAGTCTATTACAAACCAGTCTGACAGTCTATTACAACCCAGTCTGACAGTCTATTACAAACCAGTCTGACAGTCTATTACAAACCAGTCTGACAGTCTATTACAAACCAGTCTGACAGTCTATTACAACCCAGTCTGACAGTCTATTACAAACCAGTCTGACAGTCTATTACAAACCAGTCTGACAGTCTATTACAAACCAGTCTGACAGTCTATTACAAACCAGTCTAACAGTCTATTACAAACCAGCCTGACAGTCTATTACAAACCAGCCTGACAGTCTATTACAAACCAGCCTGAGTCTATTACAAACCAGCCTGACAGTCTATTACAAACCAGTCTGACAGTCTATTACAAACCAGCCTGACAGTCTATTACAAACCAGCCTGACAGTCTATTACAAACCAGCCTGACAGTCTATTACAAACCAGCCTGACAGTCTATTACAAACTAGCCTGACAGTCTATTACAAACCAGCCTGACAGTATATTACAAACCAGTCTGACAGTCTATTACAAACCAGCCTGACAGTCTATTACAAACCAGTCTGACAGTCTATTACAAACCAGTCTGACAGTCTATTACAAACCAGTCTGACAGTCTATTACAAACCAGTGTGACAGTAGCTGTGACAGTAGCTTTGAGAGTAGATTTAATGCCTGGTTTTGTCCACTCTGATCTAATGAGGCTTGTGGGTACCGTAGAGGGTAACAGGAGACACATCCGTGTTCCTGAGAGTCTGATCTTTCAGTGATGGGGTCATAACATTTTGGAGCTTAAACCTTTCAAAAGGATTGAGCCACATTTGTAAGGAGAAAACAGAAACCGCTCTGTTTATTACAACCACATCTAGTGGTTGCCGGAGGTTACTGATGTAACCCCGGTTCTATGAACCAAGCAAAATTTGTAAAATGTATTTCAGAGTTTCTCTTGCGACCCCATTTTCAAAATCAGGCGACCCCCTTATGGGGTTCAGATCCCTAGTTTGAGAAACACTGCACTACACTGTTGCCATTCGTTTATTTTTTTTAAATTAAATTACAATTGTATTGGTCATAATAAAATAACAATAGCGAGGCTATATACAGGGGGTACTGGTACCGAGTCGAAGTGCGGAGGTACTGGTTAGACGAGGTAATTGAGGTAATATGTATATGTAGGGGTAAAGTGACTATGCATAGATAGAACAGTGAGTAGCAGCAGAGTAAAAAAAAAAAAAAAGGGGGGGGGGGGTGGGTCAATGTAAATAGTCCAGGTAGCCATTTGAATAACTGTTTAGCAGTCTAATGGCTTGGGGGTAGCAGCTGTTTTGGAGCCTTTTAGGGCCTAGACTTGGTGCTCCGGTACAGGTCAAAGAGTTTGTTTACCAATTGTGCATTATGATTTTGTGTGAAATACACCGAGGGGGGAGAGAGCGCTAACAGGCTGAAGGGGGAGAGAGAGCGCTAACAGGCTGAGGGGGGAGAGAGAGCGCTAACAGGCTGAGGGGGGAGAGAGAGCGCTAACAGGCTGAGGGGGAGAGAGAGCGCTAACAGGCTGAGGGGGGAGAGAGAGCGCTAACAGGCTGAGGGGGGAGAGAGTGCGCTAACAGGCTGAAGGGGGAGAGAGAGCGCTAACAGGCTGAGGGGGGAGAGAGAGCGCTAACAGGCTGAGGGGGGAGAGAGAGCGCTAACAGGCTGAGGGGGGAGAGAGAGCGCTAACAGGCTGAGGGGGGAGAGAGTGCGCTAACAGGCTGAGGGGGGAGAGAGAGCGCTAACAGGCTGAGGGGGGAGAGAGAGCGCTAACAGGCTGAGGGGGGAGAGAGTGCGCTAACAGGCTGAGGGGGGAGAGAGAGCGCTAACAGGCTGAGGGGGGAGAGAGTGCGCTAACAGGCTGAGGGGGGAGAGAGAGCGCTAACAGGCTGAGGGGGGAGAGAGAGCGCTAACAGGCTGAGGGGGAAGAGAGTGCGCTAACAGGCTGAGGGGGGAGAGAGTGCGCTAACAGGCCGAGGGGGGAGAGAGAGCGCTAACAGGCCGAGGGGGGAGAGAGAGCGCTAACAGGCTGAGGGGGGAGAGAGAGCGCTAACAGGCTGAGGGGGGAGAGAGAGCGCTAACAGGCTGAGGGGGGAGAGAGAGCGCGAACAGGCTGAGGGGGGAGAGAGAGCGCAAGCGCTAACAGGCTGAGGGGGGAGAGAGAGCGCTAACAGGCTGAGGGGGGAGAGAGAGCGCTAACAGGCTGAGGGGGGAGAGAGAGCGCTAACAGGCTGAGGGGGGAGAGAGAGCGCTAACAGGCTGAGGGGGGAGAGAGAGAGCTAAAAGGCTGAGGGGAGAGAGAGCGCTAACAGGCTGAGGGGGGAGAGAGAGCGCTAACAGGCTGAGGGGGGAGAGAGCGCTAACAGGCTGAGGGGGGAGAGAGAGCGCTAACAGGCTGAGGGGGGAGAGAGTGTCAACAGGCTGGGGGGGGGGGGGGGCGCTAACAGGCTGAGGGGGGGAGAGAGCACGAACGAACAGGCTGAGGGGGGGAGAGCGCTAACAGGCTGAGGGGGGAGAGAGAGCGCTAACAGGCTGAGGGGGGAGAGAGAGCGCTAACAGGCTGAGGGGGAGAGAGAGCGCTAACAGGCTGAGGGGGGGAGAGCGCTAACAGGCTGAGGGGGGGAGAGAGCACGAACAGGCTGAGGGGGGAGAGAGAGCGCTAACAGGCTGAGGGGGGAGAGAGCTAACAGGCTGAGGGGGGAGAGAGCTAACAGGCTGAGGGGGGAGAGAGCTAACAGGCTGAGGGGGGAGAGAGCTAACAGGCTGAGGGGGGAGAGAGCTAACAGGCTGAGGGGGGAGAGAGCTAACAGGCTGAGGGGGGAGAGAGCTAACAGGCTGAGGGGGAGAGAGCGCCAACAGGCTGAGGGGGGAGAGAGCTAACAGGCTGAGGTGGTGCGACAGCTAACCTTTTCCCTCCAACACCCAACTGGACAGAGTGTGAAAAAAGAGAGAGGGACGGACACACACAGAAAGCGAGAGAGAGATAGAGAGGAAGAGAGAGAGAAAGTGGTGGTGAGGGTGCGGTCAGGGTGGTTAGTGCAGGCCTGCTATAAATATTAACTAATGAGTCAGAAGGAGCTAACGTGTCAGATAATGAGGCGCTAGCTGTGGCCTGCCGTGTGTATGTGTGTGTGTGTGTGTGTGTGGCGCCTGCCAGGGATCCACTGGGGAAAAGGTCACTATTGTACCTCACTTATAACCCAGTAATTAGACCATCCTCCATTAGACCTGCCCTCTTACTCACTATCTTTTCTCTCTCTCTGCCAGGGGCCCCACATCGCAGACGAGGCCCACGTTAACCAAAATAAGGGCCCCACATTGACAAACAGACACAGAGGCCCCACAAGAGCTACGTACGGTCACACATGGATAGTGTTGTGTACTGCTGCAGCGCCTCATGTCTGTCTTCGTCGACTGTTAGCAGGGCGCCCGCTGTGCCGCCAGGCCAGGGGAAACACTGATCTACTCCGACAGGCCCTTAGATTTGTTATCAAAACAATCCACAGCTAATTTGTCTTAATAACCGCCCTCATCTTGACAGACACTCATTTCCCTCTGTGTGAGGACTGAGGAACATAGCCCCTTCTGTTTCCACAGATGAGATAGATATTTGGTCGGAATTTTAGAAACAATGGCTAGGTATGTTGCCATGGTAACTAGCGTACATGTGAATACACTGGGTTAAAGTGGAACTGACAGATTTGCAGATATGAAACAGACAATCATAATATCAGTCAAAAATATCAAATTCCCAGTTTATGCTGCAAAACCAACTTTATAAGAGGTTTTAAAAATAGTTTATATTTGACTCAGCGTTCCATGACGTACGCTAAGGCATTGTTGTCAGAATAGATGGATGCAGTTCAATGAATGATTAATATAATTCACCAATACATTTCTTGGTAGTCCAAAAAATATTACTATCAGGTTATAAGAGGGCAGCAGAGATGAACACCAGTGTCAATGTCATTCAGAGATACAGGTATAGAGGTGATAGGATCTACTTTGCACCACAGAAGCCAGTTCATTTGGCCTGATTGTCGTAAATCACCTTCACCATGCGCGGTTTCATCAACAAGTTGACTGATTTCCTAGTTCTCTGGGGTTGATCTGCAATGACTGGATTCAGAACTTCTAGACTTGGTGAAATACAGGGGCATTAGAATCCTGACTGTGTCCATTATAACACAGTCACTAACACTAATTACAGCAATAGAAGGTATACGACAGTGACAATACCGTAAATCAGTGTCCCTGGAGCGCGTGAGTATGTGTGTGAATCCTTCTGTGTGTGTGTGTGTGTGTGTTCCGGCAAGAGGACAAGGAGGCTTCTCAGCTCGTTAGTGTGTGCTAACGAAGCACTGCGTCCCGGCTCTGACACGTGGGCGGCTGCAGCGGTGCGCGCGACTTGCCATGGCGACCGTAATTAGGATAATTAAATTAGCGCGCTGATGGACGAGGGGCCAGAGCGCTGTCAGGATCCCTGTCACCCCCCCGCTACATCCCCTTCCCATGGAACACCACCCCCATCACACCCCATCCCTCAGACAGACAGCCTGCCCAGACAGACAGCTTGCCCAGGCCCCCAGACAGACAGCCTGCCCAGGCCCTCAGACAGACAGCCTACCCAGGCCCTCAGACAGACAGCCTGCCCAGACAGACAG
Organism: Oncorhynchus mykiss; assembly: GCF_013265735.2. Lineage (NCBI taxonomy): Eukaryota > Metazoa > Chordata > Actinopteri > Salmoniformes > Salmonidae > Oncorhynchus > Oncorhynchus mykiss. Next base: position 7,073,832 of record NC_048571.1, on the reverse strand, counting down.
CTTGCCCAGGCCCCCAGCCTGCCCAGGCCCCCAGACAGACAGCTTTCCCAGGCCCCCAGCCTGCCCAGGCCCTCAGACAGACAGCTTGCCCAGGCCCCCAGCCTGCCCAGGCCCCCAGACAGACAGCCTGCCCAGGCCCCCAGACAGACAGCTTGCCCAGGCCCCCAGCCTGCCTAGGCCCTCAGACAGACAGCCTGCCCAGGCCCTCAGACAGACAGCCTGCCCAGGCCCTCAGACAGACAGCCTGCCCAGGCCCTCAGACAGACAGCCTGCCCAGGCCCTCAGACAGACAGCCTGCCCAGGCCAAAGCCCCTGACCGGATACACATAACGACCTGTGATGCTCTGTGTCATAGACAAGTACAGTGCCATCAGAAAGTATTCACACCCCTCGTCTTTTTACACATTTGGTTGAGTTACAGCCCGAATTTAAAATGGATGACATTTATATTTTGTCGTCACTGGCCTACACACAATACCCCATAATGTCAAAGTGGAATTCTGTTTTTTAAATGAAAAGCTGAAATGTCTATAAGTATTCAACTCCATTGTTATGGCAGGCCTAAATAAGTTCAAGAGGAGAAGTGCTTAGCAGTCACGTAGGAAGTTGCATGGACTCTGTGTGTAATAGTATTTAACATGATGTTTTAATGACTACCTCATCTCGGTAACCCACATATACAAATATCTGTAAGGTCCCTCAGTCAAGCAGTGCATTTCAAACACATATTCAACCACAAAAAACAGGGAGGTTTTCTAATGCCTCGCAGAGAAGTGCACCTATTGGTAGATGGGTACAACAACAACCACAAAAAACAGGGAGGTTTTCTAATGCTTCGCAGAGAAGTGCACCTATTGGTAGATGGGTACAACAACAACAACAAAAAACAGACATATCCCTTTGAGCATGAAGTTATTAATTACACTTTGGAAGGTGTATCAATACACCCAGTCACTACAAAGATACAGGCACCCTTCCTAACTCAGCTGCCAGAGAGGAAGGAAACCGCTCAGGGATTTCACCATGAGGCCAAAACAGTTACAGAGTTTAATGGCTATGATAGGAAAAAACGGAGGATGGATACACAACATTATAGTTACTCCACAATATCAAACTAAATGACAGAGTGAAAAGGAGGAAGCTGGTACAGAATACAAATATTCTAAAACATGCATCCTGTTTGCAGCAAGGCACTAAAGTAATACTGCAAAAAATGTGGCAAAGAAATTCACTTTTTGTCCTAAATACAAAGTGTTATGTTTGGGGCAAATCCATTACAACACATTACTGAGTACCACTCTCCATATTTTCAAGCATAGTGGTGGCTGCATCATGTTAAGGGTATGCTTGTAATTGTTGTAAGGAACGGGTTTTTCAGGATAAAAAAATAAATGGAATGGAGCAAAGCACAGGCAACATCATAGAGGAAAACCTGATTCAGTCTGCTTTCCACCAGACACTGGGAGATTAATTCACCTTTCAGCAGGACAATAACCTAAAACACAAGGACAAATCTACACGAGTTGCTTACCAAGAAGACAGTGAATGTTCCTGAGTGGGCGAGTAACAGTTTTGACTTGAATCTACTTGAAAAATCTATGACAAGACCTGAAAATGGTTGTCTAGCAATGATCAACAACCAATTTGACAGAGCTTGAAGAATTTTGAAAATAATAAAAATGGGCAAATGTTTTACAATCCAGGTGTGGAAAGCTCTTAGACTTACCCAGAAAGACTCACAGCTGTAAATGCTGCCGAAGTCTTGACTCAGGAGGGTGAATACTTACGTAAATGAGATGTGTATTTCATTTTCAATAACGGTGCAAAATGTCTAAAAACATGTTCTTACTTTGTCATTATGTGGTATTTTATAAGGATCCCCGTTAGCTGTTGTTAAAGCAGCAGCTCTCCCTGGGGTCCAACACACAACATGATACACAATGACATAATACAGAACATCATTAGACAAGAACAGCTCAAGGACAGAACTACATACATTTTTAAAAGGCACACGTAGCCTATATATCAATGCATACGCCCAAACTATCTAGCTCCAATAGGGGAGAGGCGTTGTGCTGTGAGGTGTTGCTTTATCGTTTTTTTTAAACCAGATGTGCTGTTTATTTGAGCAATATGAGATGGAACTGAGTTCCATGCAATAAGGGCTCTATATAATACTGTATGCTTTCTTGAATTTGATTTGGGGACTGTGAAAAGACCCCTGGTGGCATGTCTGGTGGGATAAGTGTGTGTGTCAGAGCTGTGTGTAAGTTGACTATGCAAACTATGTAATTTTCAACACGTTCATGTTTCTAATAAAAAGAAGAAGTGATGCAGTCAGTCTCTCCTCAACTCTTAGCCAAGAGAGGGGCGGCAGGGTAGCCTAGTGGTTAGAGCGTTGGACTAGTAACCGGAAGGTTGCAAGTTCAAATCCCCGAGCTGACAAGGTAAAAATCTGTCATTCTGCCCCTGAACAGGCACTGTTCCTAGGCCGTCATTGAAAATAAGAATTTGTTCTTAACTGACTTGCCTAGTAAAATAAAGGTACCACACAACTGGAGTGTTGTGTCAAAAAAGCAGAGCATCTCTTTATTCTGACTTTCAGACCACTCCCCAGACCTCTCCCCATCTTTACAACCACTGAATTATGGGTGAGGGGGAAAAATGTTTTTAGAAAATGCTGAATTCAGGCTCTAACAAAAAAATGTGGAATAAGTCTAGGGGTATGCACTGTACACATTAATACACTCCTGCCATGTGGTTCTACCATGAGAACCTCTGACCCCACAAAAACGCTGAACCACGAAAGCATAGTGACAGGACCGCTACATAGCTAGCACGCACGCACGCACAAACACACACAGCACCGCACTCTGCCAAAACAAACAAATCCTCTTCATTTGCCCCTCCCCCATCACATAAATCTAAGCAGCATGTAGATGACTGTGTATCTGTGCCAATTATTTTAATGGTAAATGTTCTGACCACTCAGGCAACAGGATCATGTATTTTATCCCTGTTCACACATTACAACTCATTGTGTCCCTGTTCACACATTACAACTCATTGTATCCCTGTTCACACATTACAACTCATTGTGTCCCTGTTCACACATTACAACTCATTGTATCCCTGTTCACACATTACAACTCATTGTATCCCTGTTCACACATTACAACTCATTGTGTCCCTGTTCACACATTACAACTCATTGTATCCCTGTTCACACATTACAACTCATTGTATCCCTGTTCACACATTACAACTCATTGTGTCCCTGTTCACACATTACAACTCATTGTATCCTTGTTCACACATTACAACTCATTGTATCCCTGTTCACACATTACAACTCATTGTATCCCTGTTTACACATTACAACTCATTGTCTGTTTTATTTGATTTAAAACAAGACTTGGCATTATTTTACTGTTATTTTGAATTTCCATAAAGTCCCATTGGAATCGTGTCAAATTAGTGCAGGTCAACATTACCTTATGGCATGGCGATTCATAGCCTATATGAGCATGTGGTTCAAAATGAACGTATGTAGCGTGAGTAAATGATGGTATACATATCGTATGTCTAACAGAAATCGATCCATAGTTAAAGTGAGATCACGGACTAAACATGCAAGGCTGCAAAGATCAATACACAAAATGTGTTGAGGAATGATTCCTGTTTTATAAATTGCAGCTTCATTTTCAACGGTCTGCTACACTATTCCCCTGGCGATGAATTAAGGGAGACGGGCTAAATCTACAACACCTCCATTTATCATCTGTGATTTAAAACGCCATTTATCTGCACAACGACTGAGTGGTGAAAGTCAGACAAATAATGTCATTCTAAACAGACCTGTTTCTCGATGCGGTGCCGTACACCAGCAAATAAAACAGTCAGAATTATACTGAAAACAATACTAATATTAAAAGAATAGTAATCTTTACCATCATAACAAAAACCCACAGTTCCTTCCATCCAAAGCACGTGTCACATGATGTGAGGGAATTGAACCCAGCACCTTAATATAGACACAGCTATCTGGACCACACTACAAACACACCACAGGGCTCGGAGCAGACATAACGGGCTCCAACAGTGTGTGTGTGTGTGTGAGAATAGAGTATGAGCCCTACAGTCAGGCGAATAAGCTCCACAATCAAAAGGTCACCTTTAATAAAACAAAATGGAGTCTGAGATACATTCAGAGACCGTGAGTAGATGAGAAGAACACAGGAGGTAGATGACTAGAGATGATGCTATTGGTCCTCTATTACAGGAGAATTAGTGTGGGGGTGGGGGGGGCCTCATACGATCGCCTCGGACCAATTATTTTTGTTGAGCATCTTAACCACATCCTCCTCTAACGAAGGCAGAGAGGCAGAGAGCCCCCGCCACACATCGTCATTACTACAGTCCTCCGTCTCCAAATTAAGGTCATGTAAAGGAGTAATTATGGCAAATGTGCAGCTTGGATGCAAGAGGGAAGGGAGGCTAATTCAGGCAAACTCAAGCGTGTGTGTGTGTGTGCATACATGTACTTGGCGCACACACACACACACAGAGAGAGCGAGAGCGAGAAAAAGAGAGATACACACACCTCTGGGCAGAAAAGTGCTGCCAAGGCGCGGCTGTGGCACAAAACATTAAAATAATCATTTTGGTACTCATCAATGAATTCCACTGTAGTGGATCCTTCTAAAAGGCGTGATTAATTGAGGATAATTAAATGAAAAAGGAGACAGTGTCACTAATAAGGATTTTAGACTTGTTTTCTTGGCATTCATTTACCACAGATGACTTGGCTGTGAGACACGCCCACACTCACACCCTGAGAATGACAGTAGATTTGGCTTCACCAGCAGTGTAACAACTAACAGGATAATAGCAGGGTATTGAGTCTCTAAAGCTCCCTTCTGGGTCAGCAGCACACAGAGGATTTACACACTGACAACTACGAGGCCGCACACGACTCCAACGCCATCATTAAGTCTGCCGACGACACGACGGCGGTAGGCCTGACCACCGACGACGATGAGACGACCTACAGGGAGGAGGTCATTGACCTGGCAGTGTGGTGCCAGGACAACAACGTGTCCCTCAACGTCAGCAAGACAAAGGAGCTGATCGGGGACTACAGGAAACAGAGGGCCGAGCACGCCTCCATTCACATACACGGGGCTGTGGTGGAGCAGGTGGAGAGCTTCAAGTTCCTCGTGTCCACATCACTAAGGAATTAACATGTTCCACACACACCAACACAGCCGAGGAAACAGTGCCTCCCCATTCAGGAGGCTGAAATGATTCTGCATGGGTCCTCAGATCCTCAGAAAGTTCTACAGCTGCACCATTGAGAGCATCTTGACTGGCTGCATCACCTCTTAGTATGGAAACTGCTCTGTATCCGACCACAAGACGATACAGAGGGTTGTGAGAACGGCCCAGTACATCACTGAGACCGAGCTCCCTGCTATCCAGGACCTCTATAAAAAAAAGCCAAAGACTCCAGCCACCCCAGTCATAGACTGTTCTCTCTGCTACCACACAGCAAGCGGTACCGGGGCACCAAGTCTGGAACAAACAGGACCCTGAACAGCGTGTACCCTTAAGCCATAAGACTGCTAAACAGTTAGTTAAATAGTTAACCAATTGCTCCCTGGACTATCTGCATTGACCATTTTTGCACTAACCTCTGTTGACTCACATACGCTGATGTTTCAGTTTATTATCATCCTGTTGTCTAGTCACTTTCTCTACCGATATGTACATATCTACCTCAATTACCTCGTACTCCTGCACATTGACTCCCTACTGGTACCCCGTGTATATAACCAAGTTATCATTGACTCAGTACTGGTACCCCGTGTATATAACCAAGTTATCATCGACTCAGTACTGGTACCCCGTGTATATAACCAAGTTATTATCGACTCAGTACTGGTACCCCGTGTATATAACCAAGTTATCATTGACTCAGTACTGGTATCCCGTGTATATAACCAAGTTATCATTGACTCAGTACTGGTACCCCGTGTATATAACCAAGTTATCATCGACTCAGTACTGGTACCCCGTGTATATAACCAAGTTATTATCGACTCAGTACTGGTACCCCGTGTATATAACCAAGTTATCATTGACTCAGTACTGGTACCCCGTGTATATAACCAAGTTATCATCGACTCAGTACTGGTACCCCGTGTATATAACCAAGTTATCATCGACTCAGTACTGGTACCCCGTGTATATAACCAAGTTATTATCGACTCAGTACTGGTACCCCGTGTATATAACCAAGTTATCATTGACTCAGTACTGGTATCCCGTGTATATAACCAAGTTATCATTGGCTCGGTACTGGTACCCCGTGTATATAACCAAGTTATCATCGACTCAGTACTGGTACCCCGTGTATATAACCAAGTTATCATCGACTCAGTACTGGTACCCCGTGTATATAACCAAGTTATCATCGACTCAGTACTGGTACCCCGTGTATATAACCAAGTTATTATCGACTCAGTACTGGTACCCCGTGTATATAACCAAGTTATCATTGACTCAGTACTGGTATCCCGTGTATATAACCAAGTTATCATTGGCTCGGTACTGGTACCCCGTGTATATAACCAAGTTATCATCGACTCAGTACTGGTACCCCGTGTATATAACCAAGTTATCATCGACTCAGTACTGGTACCCCGTGTATATAACCAAGTTATCATTGACTCAGTACTGGTACCCCGTGTATATAACCAAGTTATCATTGACTCCCTACTGGTACCCTGTGTATATAACCAAGTTATCATTGACTCCCTACTGGTACCCCGTGTATATAACCAAGTTATCATCGACTCAGTACTGGTACCCCGTGTATATAACCAAGTTATCATTGACTCAGTACTGGTACCCCGTGTATATAGCCAAGTTATTATCGACTCAGTACGGGTACCCCGTGTATATAGCCAAGTTATTATCGACTCAGTACTGGTACCCCGTGTATATAGCTAAGTTATTATCGACTCAGTACTGGTACCCCGTGTATATAACCAAGTTATCATTGACTCCCTACTGGTACCCCGTGTATATAGCCAAGTTATTATCGACTCAGTACTGGTACCCCGTGTATATAGCTAAGTTATTATCGACTCAGTACTGGTATTCCGTGTATATAACCAAGTTATCATTGACTCCCTACTGGTACCCCGTGTATATGGCCAAGTTATCATTGACTCAGTACTGGTACCCCGTGAATATGGCCAAGTTATCATCAACTCAGTACTGGTACCCCGTGAATATGGCCAAGTTATCATCAACTCAGTACTGGTACCCCGTGTATATGGCCAAGTTGACACTGGGATGGTATCTATCTAGAGCCGGCTGCATCTGCTGCACTCACCAAAACAGTGACCGGCTGTTACAATCATCTCACTGTATATAAACTAACCCCCGCGCACGCACACACACACACACACACACCTCATCAAATCCCAGAGAAGTGTGTGCTGCAGGGCCGGGGTTCCCTTAGAGAGAATAAGTCAACTAAACATCTTCAGATCCAGCTGATTTCCCTGGAGTAGGAATAGATCTGGAGGCTGCTGTCAGTCAGTCAGTCTGGAGGCTGCTGTCAGTCTGGAGGCTGCTGTCAGTCTGGAGGCTGCTGTCAGTCAGTCAGTCAGTCTGGAGGCTGCTGTCAGTCAGTCAGTCAGTCAGTCAGTCAGTCAGTCTGGAGGCTGCTGTCAGTCTGGAGGCTGCTGTCAGTCAGTCAGTCTGGAGG